>NW_010537080.1:25810-48926 GCF_000687285.1 Phaethon lepturus | reverse complement strand
TCCTGCTGAGCTATACCCAGTTCACATGTGAAAGCACCTCTCTGTGCTGTTCAAGAACAACTGAGGATGCAGAAGCCCAAAGAGATGGTATCTATGCAGTCAGTATGGGGAAGGACAGCAATGCTTCTAGGGAAAGGAGTCGCACTTGGAAAGATCTCTGGCATTATACTTTGCTATGCCTAAGCTGTAAGAAAGTATGGATAACCTTTTTTCTAGGTAAGAGGCCAAGTGCTGCAGCATGGCGTGCCCCCAGGAGAGGTCACGCTTCCTACTTCTAGCATCCAAGGCAAGGTGAAACATCCACATATTCAGAAGTGCAGGGAGACAACAGTCTGATTTTCTTCTTCATTCTCTACCCACTCCACAGCCAAGAGAAGTCACTGTAAAACCCCACTTTAAAACACCACATCGGCACGGGGCTTTCACCAGCGCTCAGCAGGAGCCTAGAGCTGCTACCACTGAAGTCAGGCTCCATTTTCAGCTTGAAGGGAAGCCCAGTTCCTTTATCGGACTGGAAACGGGACTTACACAATGCCATCAAATGCACTGTCTGAACGAAGGCGAGGAGCTTTCATCACTGACTGCTGCACTCCCCCACATTTCCCCTGCTCAGACAAAGCTTATGCCAGCTGCTTATATTGTCATGACGGCCCTCCTGCCCTGTTCCCGTGGCTGCTGCCAGAGTAACTCAGAAATGCTGCTTTCAAGGGCAATGCCCCATGGGCTTGGAGCTTAATTACAGATTTGGTCAACTTTCACCTCCTGTCTGGGCCAAAGTCATCTGAAGGCAGATTAGACTAGGTCCCTAAACCCTCCTGAAAACTGCAGCAGCTCAGAAATGCTTGCAGAGTCTGGTGTGTTCGCACAGAAGTACTAAGCCAAAAAGTGTTCAGAATAAAAAAGAAAAAAGGTGTAGGCGCAGCCAGATTTTCCAAGCTGATCTAGGCAGGATGCTAGAGACGGTGACTATGGGCAGTGGTTTCCACACCAGCCCTGGGAAGGCATCACCCTATGCAGAAGGGAGCACTTTTTTAATTCAGAAAGAGATCCTGTATACCAATGACACTAATGCTCCTCTCGTGGAAAACGTGCCGCCAAAGGGCAAAGAGGCTGTTAACGTGACGGAGGTAGTGTAAAAGCCTTGACCCGAACAGAAGCAGGACCAGACCCCGCCTGCTCTTGGTGGATGGGAATTTTGACTTGGCAGAGCAATAGCTTCTCCAACAAAGTCCTTCCTCTTCTCAGGTGAATCATGGGGAATATTTGGCAATAGGCAGCATCATAAAGTGGCTATAAATCAAGGGAGACAATGTCCTGTAGGAAGAAGGAAGAGCAGGCAAGAATGTAGAGATAAAAATCCTTTAAAAAGTCACAACTAACAAAAATTGTGACTCATGCTGGAAAAATTCTTGCTATGAAAAACGTTATCTACAAACTGTCTCCCATTTCCTACGGAAATATTGAAAAAGCAAACTATTTTAAGCCCTGACACATCTTGGAAAATAGGATGGGGGGGAGGTTGTGGAAAAATTCATCCGTTTTGACCTTCCACATCACAGAAGGTTGCAAGCGCTGGACCTAGGATACACACCACAATCCTTTCACCCTCTCTACTCCCTGAGAGTCACTTTTTAACAAGATGCACATATTTGTGTCCAGAAAGTAGCCCTCTGCCACCACAGGGGCTGATATTTAAAAGTCTAAATCAGTTAAGGTCAAGGATGGATACTCTGGTGCAGAAGCTTCTAATTGCCAATACCCAGGTGGCAAGATTTGTCTTTGCTTTGTCTTTTGAAGGCTAGTTCCTTGCCAGAATGAGACTTTCTATATATGTACAACACAGGGCGAGGGGCAGTTTTTTGTTGCTTCAAATCTTTTTTTTTTTTTTTTTCTTAAATTCTATAAAAATCTCCCTCCGGTTCTTCAGAAGATCACTGGGGAGGGAAAGGTCAGCCATAATGGGTAGCTGGCTATAAATGCAGATGCACAGTACACTTCTTAGTTATTTTGAGTGGCCTCTGCAAACATGCTCAGCACTGACCTAATAGCATCCCCATTTTAACTCTGTGAAAGCCCACGCCTTTGTTTAGGGCCACAAAGCAAAAATGCTTGGAGGACTGGAGGGACCAGCGGTCTCTCTTAAGACTCACCCCAGGACCCCACCAGTTTTGCAAGGAGAGCTGGGTTTGAAGGACAAAAGAGGGGGAACTGCTCTGGCGCAGTGGTGCTCCTTTCCAGGTTGACACAAACCTGGCTTCCTACCTTGGCTTAGAGGAAGAAAGAGGCTGATGCCACAACGACCACTGTGGCACCTTACTGCTCCTTGCAAGACAGAGCGCAAAGATCTTCGTGACTGGCGTTGTCTGACATAGACTGTAAAACAAAAGTCTGTAATGATTTTAGATTAATATAGACTTCAATTAGGAGGAACAATGCCACGCGGCATCGAATTCAAGCATTGCTAGGAAAGCAAAATTTATAGCCTTGCTCTATCTCTAAAATGCATTGCGCTTTCGAGAAGAAAACATAATCCTAACAAAACAAAGATAACAACAGCTCCGTGTTCTTTAATTCAGTGCTTGTAGCTGTTTTAATAATAGATTTTCAATCCTCCTCTTTTGCTGAGACAACTACGGTCTGATTTAGTGAATCTCTTTGATTTGTAATCCTTATCATTATATTATTAATATGCCCTTGATACAAAGAGTGGGATAACTTAAAAAAGTGATCAGCTATTTTGCTTGGTGGCATATATGACCTTGGGTAGAGGACGCATTATTTACAGGAAGAGTTTTCCCGGGCATCTGCAAGTAAATCAGCTCTGAAACGCAGCTTAATTGTTTAGGGCAAAGTGCATTTAGTTTCAAATTCCCAGGAACCTCCAGCTTCAGACGCAAAGCGCATTTCCACAGATGGACGCTGGCATGTGGAAATGCCACCGTGACTACCGTTCAGCTGACCTTTGGTTTAGGGCCAGCTGCTAACGGGAAATGCCAAGCTGTTATTTACATTCATTCAAAAGAAGTGAGAAAACTGCAGGGATACTTGAAAGCAAAAAAAAGGGGAAGAGGTGTGGAAACTTCTGCCTCTGGGGACCTAGCAAAAAATCAAAAGCCTGCAGAGCCCAGCAAACTTCTGGGTCCTACTGCTGGGAAATTACTTTCCGAGCTGCCGAGAGCAGGGGGACATCCCCTTCTCACCGCAGGACTGATCCCAAGCTCCTGCTCGCTTCAGCCCGGCATTTGGGAGGATAGGCACAGAGATGCCGTAGAGCATCCTAGGGATTAATATCCCAATTCTGAGGTGCCCAGGGCCTCCCAGGGAGCCTGGGAGCAGCATGGAGCCAGCAAATAAGGAGCCTGTTTGCAGGAGCTGGCCAGGCTATGTCCTCACTGCTGCAGGGCAAGGGTTTTTTTTTCCTTAGCTTTGCTGCTGTTCCATACCTGCTCTCCTACATGAGCAGGAAAGACAGAGCCTGGGCTTTGCAAAGCTTGCTTGGCATGGAAAGCAGTGGTGATTCCAGCTGGAGTAACTCCTGGAGTTCAACATGTCTATTTTTCTAAAAGCAAGTATGGGAAAGAATTAGGAAAGGAAATTTAACCCCCCGAAACCAGGCACTGGAACAACATAACCACTCCAAAGATACAGGGAGTGTATCTTCCAGAAACAGGTTAATGGCTTCAGAAAGGGATTATCCCATGACTTGGAACGTGTTTATCGTCCCCGCAGTGTCACAGCAGGAGAGTCACTCCACAAATTGTCTCAAAATCACATCCAAGGCAAAGCAGCATGACTGACACATTTCAACAGGGTTTCTGCTTCTTCCAAACAGAAGCAATTTTTTTGTTTTGCTTTATTTAATTTCAAATTGGCTTTCAGATTTCTGGGCTTCTGGGGTTTATTTTTCTGTTCTCACAAGTCACTCAACGCACTAGATGGGCTTCAAAATTCATGGGAACTCAGTGGCCAAGAAGCTCTGTGGTTCTGAGGCCAATTCTCTAATGATGGACCAAGATTTGGTGCTGGAGGCTTCTCCACCACATCCAGTTGAGGGACTGGGTTCTTCCCAGTTTAGGGGAAAGGTTGAAAAGATAAAAACGGACGAAGAGCTCAGCTCCTTGTGCCTGCCCCATCCCGTATGTCCAGTGTGGCACCATGGAGAAGCTCCTGGGAACCTGCAGCTGCCCCAGGGTCCACAGGGACAGGTGTGAGTATGGGGTAGGAGGATTAAGACAGCGGCAGAAGCAGTGATAAAACTCTAGCCAAAAGCAGAGAAGGGCTTTTATAAACATGCCAAGAGATAACGAGCCAAGAGGAAGCTCATCCTGGAAAGCCCATTAGAGCAATGGAGAGAAAGACAAAACTAATGAGAATTGCTGACAAATGGCTCAGGCTTTGCAACCGCTTGCTTGGACCAGAGAAGGCAGCAGTAAAAAGGAGACCTGCAAAGGGCACATCCTCCCCAAAGCGGTCCAGAGCGCTTGTCAGCAACCGTGGGAAGAGCAAAAGCTGCTGGCTGCCACAGAGCTGCAATTCCTTACGGTCACAGAGGGATATATGTCCCTCCACCCGCGATTCACTCCCCCAGGCTCCTCCTTGCAGAGGCACCAGGCGACATCCACAGCCTCCCCACGGCCACGCGTGCATCCTCCGGTTTGCATCGACGCCAGCACGCATCCAGGCTGGGGGAGGCCAAGGTCCGCATCTCCCCGCTCCGTTCAAGGAGGGGTTTGACTCAAAACCTCCAGCCTTTAAGGAGAGACTTGAACTCCTGCCTACAGTGTTCAGCGACAAGTCTTTTTGGCTTGTCGCCATTCAGCCACCCCCGCCAGGCCACTGCGTGCTTCTCATGCAGACAGGAGCATTTACCTTCCCATTTTTAAGCCCAAGAAGTCACTCAAAGCAGACGACAGGAGCTCGAACGGCTGAGCTGGAAGAGACTGTCAGTCTCTGACCTTGAGTGGAGAGGAGTCTGGCAGCACACTTACCTTTCAAGGCAGGAAATAACTGTGTCCGTCCGTGGACGCCTTATGCCTGGGGACAGAGCTGCTCAGCCTGGCTGGATTTCACCGCGCCATGTTCGCAGACTGATACCCTGCCCCCTCTGGGAAATAAGACCCTCGGCCAATACGTTCAGTTATCAGCGCAGTTCCTCTGCAAGTATCTTGTAACTAATTACTTTTAACACTTACAACACCCCGTAATTTACAGCCACCTTGCTAGACCCGAGCTTAAGACAGACCTGTATCAAGAAAGCAACAGTGGGTTGATGGGTACTTTAGAAGCATAAATGTTTACCTTGCACTGAAAACAAATTCAGCCTTATCAATAGATGCATCTCACATTGCTTTGCATGAAGGATGCTGCATTGTTTGACTATTGCCATTAAAAAAAAGTACTAACACACGTGTAGTGTAAAAAAAAAAGTGCCTTGTGTGCTGGCTGCTACACAAATTTAGTGCTGCAGTATGAACTGAACCTGACACAAGCCAGATTTTCCCTCAATACCACAATCCCTTGTTCACCAACAAGTTCCATCAACTTCCATTAGAGTTGTCAAAGATTGGTACAGCCCAGGCTTTCATCACTTGCCTATGTTTAAGCACATGAGAAGTCGATGGGATTGCTTGATGGTTTGAAGCTGCGTGTCTCCCTCGTGGGGGGAGCTCTCTGTATAATTTACTAGCACGTGGGGAACACATTAGTGTCCTACATGTGAAAAATGAAATCCAGACCTGACCAAAACTTGGTGTGTTTGGCCATTCAGATGGGTTTCTTCTCTTTTTCTTTGGAAATGTTTTCCTGAAGTCAAGCTTTCTCTGCAACCAAAGCCCATTGCGAGCTCTGAGTGCAAACATATGGGCTTCAGGATATTTTACCTATAATAACATGTTCTGCTTATTTTTAAAGGGATGTGAAAACACTCCTTTGAGAATCAAGTGGAATAATCAGGGCCAGTCTATACAGCGATGAAAATCATTGAGAAGTGAACTACATCTGTGAGCGAGCCTTTGCCATTCCTGCCTGTCCAAACAGATCAATCAGCCCACCCTCATGCTGTTTTACAGCACTACCGCTCGACAGCTTCACTCACGTGCTGCTTTTGCCTAAACTGCGCTATCAGCTGGTCAGATAAAAGTTATTACAAAAGTTGGAGAAGTATAAATACACAGCTTCTCCTCTTACCTTCCGCTGAGAAGGAAACCAATAACAACAGCCAGCAGAATGACTCCCACTGTTACAGACACAACAATTATAGGAATCTGGCTCTGGTCGCTGGATGCAGCTACTGCTGAGATGAGAAACAGAAAATGGAGATTAAGGTTAAAATGATAGTCAGCACTCACACGAGTCTTTCTAGTGAGGCTGCCAGCAAGCTTTCAAGTCTTACCAGTTCGTTTCTTCTTCTACAGTTTGTGTTTTCCCCCTTTGCTGTCTGTTTCTAGTTTGGAAAGGAAACGGGTGGAAAGAAACCAAAAACACATGCAAAACCAAGCCAAAAACCCAACAAAATCACATCTCATCGCTGAATTCAGAAACCAAAGTGTTGCAGAACGCAGCCTTTGAGTTTGTAAACTCAAGTTTTGTCTTCCTCAGTTAGCTGCATTAGGAATCACAGAGATAAAAGATGAAAACCCAACGGGTTCCCATTTGCAGAGAGAACATTTATGGAACATTATTTTTAGAAGACAAGAGCAAGATCTCTGAGATAAACAGCATTACCTGAGCTTCAAGAAGCTATAAACAATTAAAAACTAACTCCTTGTGGCATCCATATCATATGGCCAGAAGATGCTCTCTGCAAAACAGGAATTTGCTAAGACACATACACTAGTTGGTCTTTTTATAGGCCAAGGGAAGCAGAACTCTTCCAGCCCATGCCTTGTAAAGAGCTCTCCTGACAAAAGGCAGGAGATGAGTCCCATGATAAAGATGCCAGCAGAAAGGTCAGGAAAGCTGTTCAAGAACTGGGTTTTGCCACAGGTCAAGTAACAGCAGGGGAGCAAGCTCCTGGAGCCTGTAAAATGGAAATGCTAACGCCACTTGGACCTTGTTTATCTGCAGGGGAAGGAGCTCGTATCTCCCCCGTGGGTTTGCATGTGGGGTTCTCCAAGCAGAAACCAAAGCCTCCTCTCCACTTCCAGCTTATTCAGCTGCATATATTCAACCACCCCGGGGTACAAATCTGGCTTCCTACCCCCAAAAACAGCTCCCCAGCGTAAGGCGCTGCTGCTGTGCGGGGAAAAATCTCATTATAGCTCCTACCCTCGTGCCAGCCCCGGATGAAGTTTCATCCACCCCAGGGAGCAGCAGGAATCGACTGCACACTGAAGAAGGCTTTAACTAAATGATTGAAGTAAAAAGGGGTCCTTAGTGCAGGATTAACTTTATGGAGGCTATAAAATAACTGAATATGGTCCCGTATTAATTGTTAAAAGAAAAGAAAGACGAAAAGGTATGGCATTAAACATCGATCTGCAGTGGGTTTCAAGTAGGTCTTCGTACGGGAGCTCTCCAGGGCTCAACAACAAGCGGTGTGGACCTGCTACAGCAATGTAAATGATTTCAGAAGGATTGCCCCCAATACATTAAATATTTAATGTTAACTGCTCCAAACCCATGCCATCATCCAGAGATTTTATTAGCCTCACGAATTTATGCAGGCTCCTTAAGATGATATTTTATTGCTTTCCTGACAAAATAATTAAAAAGAAAAACATTTAAAGGAGAACATTAAGCTGTGACTGGTGGTTTTTTTGCACAGCTCAAGGGATGGGGAGATGAGATAAATGTGATCTACAGCAGGTAAAAAGCTTGGATTTACAAGCCAAGCTGGGACCTTGGTGCCATTTAAAGCTGGGGGGACCTGCATTACCCCTCCTCAACTTGGTGACAAATTCCCACTCTTGCCTGGCTGACCAGCTGGATTCGCTCACCAATCCAGCTGAAAACCAGCGTTTGGCAAGGTTACTTTTCTCAGGGGTAGATGAGTGGTGTTTGGAAAGGAGGACAGCAGCAAGCGGATATACCCAGCAACAGCTTCCCCGCAAATAAAAAAATTCCGCTGAAAAATGCAGCCCTGGCTGCTCTGTGGCACTTCGCAGAATTGCACATGCAAGCAGCAGTATGTGAAAAAAACATACCAGAATTTGGAAAAAAGTCCAAAACAAGTTATGGCTTCCCCCCACTGCATTTCTCAGGCTGATGTTTCCTATTTCCCCCACGTATATTAAAAAAGACCTTACAGAAACCTTGTGAACCGGAAACAAAACCTGTTGTGCGGTCCAAATGATTTTGGAGGCTGTTTTTGATTCTCACAACAGTCACTGAAGTGTTTTTATTTGCGCTTGAATCAAAATAATTTGCTTTGGCTCTAACAAGAGGTCCAGATCTGAGCTCTGATGTTGCAGTGAGATTTCGATCTGTGCTTGCTTTCAGATTCTCCGGGACGTGCAGGAAAGCAGTGGGAGTCTGATCACACTCCCGGCACTAATACTGTCTTTATACAGGGCCTTAGAAAAAAAAAAAAAATCACTCTTTAAAAGGTTTTAGATGTCAAACAGGGCTGCATTTTGCCAGGTTTATGTTGCATTTCAATTCTACAAAGCATTTAAACATCTGGTTAAGTCCTGCTTCAGCCAGAGCTCAAGTCCAACAGAGGAACAGTTCCCAGCTCCCAAACTGGGGACCATGCAGTAGGTATTCCTCCAACTATGTCAGCAGCTCCTTAATATCAGAGAAGTACCTACTCCTCTGCCTTTAAAATGGTAAAAAAATTGTGGTGCAGGTGTGACTAAATGACTCAAGGGGTTTAAAGTGTTTAAAGATAGTACCATGAGATGTCCTCAGAAAAACCTGATTAACACAGATACCTACACAATGGGCTTTATGGAAGTACCATTTTTGGACCAGGATTGTAGGTACTGATGGCACTGGATCAAATGTGTGTATTATTTCACCTATTATTTATTAATAGTCTGGAACACTATTACTCAAATGACACTAAACTAGAAACTTTCCAACTGCAAGCAAAATTTCCTTAGTATAATAAAGAATAATTTTCAGCATAATGTGATTTTGTTGCTACTTATAGGGTACAATTAATGGCTAATACAATAAGAAATACATTAAATAGACCATTCTTATTGCATTAATGTTTGCATCGTGATGCAATTTGCACTGTATTAGTTCAATCACTGGCTCCACAGCTACATCTGCACATGTGTAATGATTCCTTTAAAATCTATTACAGCTTCAGAGGTAGCATGCATTGAAAAGACAGCTTGGCATCTTCTTCTCAAAGATGATGAATTTTAAATGAACTGGAGTAACAGTAATCAAAGTATTGACGAATTTAAATTTCCAAGGAAAACATACATAAAATTGGCTCTTTCCCACAGGAACAGAGTATTTCCAGCACAAAATTTCACTTCCGTGCAAACAGTATAAAAAAAAATTAATAAGTTACAGTTGTACAAACTGAAATAGATAGGACATATTTTCTGAGGGAGAAAATTATCTTTGACACCTTTGCAAAAATTTGGTAATTGGGACAAAAAGAATTTCCCCACAGCTGTGCCTGAACACAAAGCTCAGAGCAGCTGAGCCTCTGCATGCCTCAGGAGCTCACCCTGCTACAGACTCTGCTCCAGAATCCAGACCTGGATGATCTGATTCATTAACACACACACAAAACCAGAATTGAAACCCCACACATTTGTAACAGGCCAAGTAAAAGTCCTGTGCCTGCAGTGCACATTTTTCCCATTTCAAGTCGAACTCCTTTTGAGGCTATGGCATTGGCAGCCAACAGAAACCACCTTCCAACTTGACATGAACCAAAAGACGCTAATGCTGGTTCAATTCTTCCCCTTGCAGAGAGACACCATTTCAGGGCTTTTTCCCCAGATGCAGATATTTAAGAGAGCTCAGCATCCTCTGCAGGCAGCCGTTAAGAGGTGTGGAGGAGCAGGTCTCATCCCCTCTGTCCCTCCTGGGAGTACAGCCCTTGTCCTCTTTTGCATCATTTCTCATAAATACAGGATTTTTCTAAGCAAGGAACGCTATGGATTTCTGGAGCCTGAAGATCTGTTGACTTCACCTCCCGCCTCGTGAAGTGAGTCGAGGAAGCAAGGACAGATCTGTTAGCCTGTCTAGCGCACGGTCACGATGTACCTGATGTTTCCAAAGTCAAGGGATGAGGCCAGGACAAGGAAGAGCTCTCTACAAAGCTATCGAACCCCTGGCTTGTTTATGGTAACCGTTCCAGAGATATGGGCTGAGAATAATTAAAAAGACTTACACACTGGGCTGGTTTCAAACTCAAATCTTCGGCTGAAGCCTCCGTAGCCAGCAGCTGTCCGGGCTCGGATTTGGAAGATGTACGCTGAGCCTGGTTTCAAGCCATCTGCCGTAATAGTCGTCTCTTTGGATTTGATGATGGTGTAGCTTGTCTCCTGGTCCTTTTCCCAACCCCCCCAAAAACCACAAATTTCAAACACTGAAGTAATGGCTCTCAGAGAAAATAGATTTTTAACAACCCCCACAGCAACATTACAAAAGATGACTGAAATATGCATTTTTGAGGATCTTTTGCCCAAACCCCTGCCTCTGAAGGTCCCTTCTGCAGCACAAAATGTGAGATCTGATTTTCTGTTTTATAATCAATGACTCTAGGAGGTATGAAAAAGAGCAGAGGGACTTTCCACCCATAAATGACAATGCAGGGACCAAACTGGCATCTGCAGTAGGAGCAGCTTTCTATTGCTCGGGATGTACATGGCCCTGGGCAAGGGAAAGGTTCATCCTACGAAGATCAATCAAAGAGGAAAACAGTCCCATTGCCTTAGAAGCAGGATTTTAATTTATACCAAAATGACTTCCCAGTAATGTAACCAGGCCTAAAACAGAATAATATATTATACATTTTATAACTTTATGCTGGCATTTCTAGAAACATGAATTAGACCTTGGGAAAGGAATAATAAACCAAAACTACAGGAAAATACCTAATTTTGCATTGTTCTTCTGAAGCAGCAAACATGAAGAAGATTTGCTGAAATCAATCTTCATTTACATCAGTTTCTAATGCAAAAGAGTTTCAGTTCTTTGATTAAAATTTTGCTCAAATGCTTGTAATTACTCTTAGAATTATTTACTGTAACACATAATCTAGACAAGAGCTCATAAATTAAGGACTACAAACTTGGAAACTGCTTTTCATTCACCATATCCTCTCAGAACCAAATTATTATGAGGTAAACATGACTTCTTAGTAATTCCCTGCCAAGATTTCTGCATAGCTCTTAGGATCTGAACTGGTATTTCTTTTTTTTTTTAATTTAATGGGCAACTTTCCACAGACAGTAAGATACCTGGATAAGGGTCTGTGAATCTCCAAGTGTAGGATTACAGATTTTCTCATTGAAGGCTGTAGCTGCACAAGACTGTTTTGGAGAAACGTGTGTGTATATATGTGCGTGTGTGTGTATGTATATATATATGCACCTTTTTTTTTCTTGCTAAGGAGTGATTTTGCTTAAAGGAATGCGATCTGACAAAACTCAATTTTCCAAAACATTTAATATAGATCATTCTTATCCCTTGGAAATGAACGCTGCGAATTTATCCTTATAAAGGGCTGAAAACTGAGAGAATATAAATGACAGTAGCAACAAACAAGAAGGATTAAGGATGACATCCCAAATCTAACTCAATGACTAGTTAAAAAGCAGTAAGTGAATATTAGTTCACATCTTTGCTTGTATGTCAGCCCAATTAGGTTTTCAATACACTGTTGGCTTCTGCAAACATTTAAACACTTGAGCTTTCCTACAGAAAACACTAAGCGTTGCTATCGGCCTGAAAGAAAAAAATCACGACAGCATAAACTCAGACTGGCTGTAGCTACCTCCCTGTGAAGGACTTGCACTTGAAGAACTACTTACTGAAGCTATTTGAGATTTGTTCTGGACCACAAATACAACATTTTAACACTCCACTCCGATTTGTTTGAAAACAAAGTACAAGGAACAACTATATGGATTTTTTTGCTTTAATTATTTCTTCATTATCAAGGTTTCTAGAAGCTAATCTTCCCAGGCCATTCCACGGTAAGGATTCAATGCGCCACAAGAGACATTAAAACAAGTTAATAAAAGAATCAGTAATGGATTATTTTCAGCAATAGCATATCGTAATTCTTGCTTTGTGACTTAATCTTTTTGAAAACCTCAGCCCTATTCAAGCCACTCACCCATCTTGTGCCCTTGCCCAAGTTCCCCCATCTTCAAAAATAATGTTGATTTTATCCTGATGCGTAAGATTTTAGAAATCTTTTTCCCCTGTTTGCATGGGCTGCTTGAGCAGGTCCCTCCCACGGTCAGACAAGGAGGAGAGGAGGAGTAAGGACCCAGTCCTACTTTGTGTTGAGTGGCTTCACTTCGGTCATAGACAGAACTAATGGAAGGTCTTCCTTGAAACAGAAATTCAACCCCCCCAAAAAATGAATTGTGACTCAGTTTTCCTCTTCTTTTCATGTAGAAAGCCTGGCTGTTTCAGAAGAAAAAAGAACACCTCACAACCCCAGTTAAGGCAAGGAAATGCCTTGCAAAACTGATTTTTGGAAATCTACACTCAGCTGCATTGCTTAAAAGATGCTACTTAGACAACTTCATTTGCTACTCTTTTCTTTTAAAGTGCATTAATTTTGCAGGAGGAGAACACATTGCCATTTGAAATGGAGACTAGGAGAGGCAAGCGTTGTAGGAAGAGAGATTTTCCACTAGACTGAGAGCAAGGGCTGGAAAACCCAGGCAAGATTTTAAGCCAACAAGCCCTTCTTCATGTCAAAGCAGATACAATCCCTCTGCAAAACCTTTCTCCTCTCCTTACACCGCAGATGCAAAACCAAGTGAGAAACTGAAATACCAAAGGCAAGGGATAGCCTGATGTTTCTGGGAGCAGGAGATGCTCGATCCCCAACTCCTCCTATTTTTAACAAATAAGCAGGCTCTATCTTAACGTGATAAGGCTGGAGAGGAATCTGACACACAGATTTAACGTATTTGTTCAAGAGAAGTGGCACACTAATGGAAAACAACACCCTCATTTCAAGTCTTCCTAATAATTTACTGCAAAATCAATCTGACATTGATTTATGCATAAAACCGCTCCACTCCCTTCCATGACTCAAATAATTACAACTAAAAGAAGAGGACAGTAAAGAGAAGGTACTTGGGATGCTCAGCAATCAGTCCGTCACACCTTTTCAAAATATTTGATTTCGTATTCCAGGATGATGCCGTTGGGTCGATCTGGCTCCTGCCAGGAAAGGGAGATGCTATTTTTAGTTATCTTCCCTTTTTTCACACTACTGACTGGAGAAGGTGCTGCAAGACAGGAGAAAAACAGAACACACAAAAACCATGGTTAGTACGATGGTCTGCCCCTGCTGAAGTCAAACTTGTCATTGATCCTCCAATGCAAGGCGATCCTTAGCTACTGCAGATCAGCAGGGTCTGTTTTCACCTTGGTGGTATTTGCCCATTTTTAACTGGATTCGCACAGATTTTCAGCAGCTGAGGATCTGACCAGCATCGCCCACCCGAGAAAAGTAACAACATAAACTACCACCAGCAGCTTACACATCAATCTTGTCTTTTCAAGCACTTCTCAAACACACCAGCTGCATAACTTGCCTTTTCCCATGTGTCAGGGGGCCATGTTGTCACAACAGAATTACATAGTGATTACATGTTGCTTTCTTTCAGCTGCTTTGAAAGCACATATTTTACAGAAGACCTTAGGTTACATAGGCTCCTTAACTATTTATTTTTTGGCTTGTGCAGTAGTTAAAGTCTAGACATCCTTCAGCCCCCTCCTTCCAGAACCAAGGAAGAGGGTAGCAAGGTGTCCTGGTTTTGGCTGGGATAGAGCTTATTTTCTTCCTGGTAGCTGGTATAGTGCTGTGTGTTGGATTTGGGATGAAAATAATGTTGATAACATACTGGGTTTTTAGTTGTTGCTAAGCAGTCAAGGACTGTTCAGCTTCTCGTGTTGGCCTGCCAGTGAGAAGGTGTGGGAGCACGGGAAGCTGGGAGGGGACACAGCCAGGACAGCTGACCCCAGCTAGGGAAGGGATATTCCATACCATATGACATCATGCTCAGTATATAAACAGGGGCAGTTGGCTGGGGAGGCACCGTGGCTCGGGAACTATCTGGGCATCGGTCAGCGGGTGGTGAGCAATTGTGCTGTGCATCACTTGTTTTGTATATTCTTGTATCATTATTTATTGTTATTATTGTTATCTGTCCTATTAAACTGTATTTATCTCAACCCACAAATTGTATTTCTTTTTTTCTCGACTCTCTCCCCCATCCCACTGGGAGAGGAGGGTGAATGGGTGAACAGCTGTGTGGTTAAACTGCCTGCTGGGTTAAAATACAACAGTCCTTTTTGGTGCCCAATGTGGAACCCGCCAGGTTGAGATACCGACAAATCTGACCTGAGTGAATTAGACCAAATTTGTTATAAGCATTCATTATATTAATTTGATAGTTGCTGGTCACAATGTTGACTTATTTACTCGCAGAGTTGTTGTGGTTGTTCTCAGGGCTGTGTTATTATAACACCTGACTTGCGGTATATGTCCCCTGTTGTGCTGTTTATCATCTCTGGGAACTGGGTCAAGGTTGTAATTTTGCTATACTTTGTAACACTGGCTTATGATATGATAAAATCACCGGTCATGAAACTAATCTGGTATTTGTACTCAGCATTGCTGTCATCTCCATACTTCAGGAGCCATCTCTTGGAAAATATTAATAATTACACTTTTTACCTTTTCTCCTTGGAAAGCCAATCTATCTCCAAGGGCGGACACTTTCCCCCATCCCTTCACCTTCCCCTTGCTTCCCTCAAGTCACAATAGCTCTTGAGGATTTGGAATATCCTTGGGGTGTTCAAACCGGCATGTTTCTGTTGCTCCTACTGCTGAATGTGCTTCAGGTCTTGTTTAAAGTTAAAAAACTATTTAAGAAGATCACCCACCCAAGGCTGGATAGTTATGAGTGGCAGGGTGTGTGGGATAGTATGGCAAGTACCTAGGACACAAGGCCATTACAACCTTTACAATTTAATTGCTCTCCAAAAATATTGCTGGGGTGTCACCACTCACATAGGGATGCTAATTCCTTGAAAATGGCAACTGTAAGGATTTTAATGGTGATCACTGCTCTGAAGTTCACAGCATGCTTGGGCAAGTGGCAGAATGAAAGCAGCAATATCGGCTCTGCTTATTATTTTAAGATGCAGCCCTGAAAGGTTATCTGCCCTTTGCAGCACACATGTGCATCAGAAACAGGCTTGATCCTTTGTTTTCAGCCTGATATCTGCAGAGACTTTTCAAGTTATGGTTGTTACCACCCCTGGCAGCTCCCTAGCAAAAGTTGCTATGGGCAATGCAACCCTAACACCCCAGGTATTTCATGCCAGAGATTCGGAAACAACACTGAGTGAAAATAAAAGGAGACGGGAGAAATTTATAGTCTCTAATTTACAGGGCCAAGAGCAGCTTCTCCAGAGGAAAATTCAGCCCACACCTGGCCAAGGGCCTTCAACTCACCCTCTGGACAGGTCAGCTATCAGCAAGGATTACAGGGGGGCTGGGGAGACCCACAGCAAAGACCTTTGTGGCCATATGGGGGATTGAATGCAAAGAGCAGTAGCAAATGACCACATGTTATCTTCCAAAATATATTTGGAACTATACTAAAAAAAAGACTTTACCTATATGCAGGACTAGCTAATTATCATAATACTAAAAAAAAACCAACCCATGAAATAAAATAAAGACAACAAACTAATTAATTTTGCCAGGTCTGATCTTCAGCCAAAATGAGTAAGGGAAGAGCTCCAGACAATTATCCCTCGACTGAAGGGTAGCAGCAAGCCTTCTCTTTTAAAGCAAGCTCCTGCATCTCAGTCTCTTTTCAGACCCGGTTTTTCCCACTCCTGTTTACTGATCTCTCCCCTGCTTGGCTCTCGAAGGATCCTGAAAGGTGTTGGCCATTTTCATATTGTTTTCTGCTGGAGAGCTGGCATCAAGCTGCACAGGCAACGCTCGCTTTTTAGCTGTGCATCCACCACCGTGCTCACAACTGCTCTACTGAGCAAGTAAAAAACCACCTTGATTTGAATGATGATCATGTTATTTATGTAGGCACCGCACAGTGATCGCCAACAATTTTTCATCTGCAAAAGTCACCTTACCCTTGCCTGATGTCCTCCACTATTTTTTGGGCTACGTGAGGGCAAGTAACAACCTAGACTCAAGCTGCTAATCTAGTGTAGGACTTTCTGTTAATTAATTCAGGTGCCTAAATATGTGTTATGCATGCATGTGCACCGCAAGTTGAGTTGTGCATGTGAAATATACAGTCCACGCACATGTGTATGGTCAGATGTGTTAGCCCAGAGATGACACAGTGAGCAGCAAACTCCGTTCTAATGCAAAGGGAGCTACATGGTTTTCAGAGGCATCGGGAAACAAGTCGCACTGTGGGGTGGTGGTGCCAAATAACAGGCGATTATACAACCCTAGTTAAACAGATGATACTGATCACTTCTTACCATGAGCCACTTGGATGCTATATATAGGCGATGGAGACACCAAAGTACTAGAAAAAGGGACCTGTGCCCCTCTGGCATTGCTCTCCAATGTCCCCAAATCCCTGCAATGCCTCTCTCAGGCTTGCAGAGCTGGCAGCAGAGGTCTGGCAGGATGGAGAAATTCACAGCTGAGCATTAAACCTTTTAAAAGTCCTATTAGCAAACGCAAACTTGAGAAGGGCAGCAAGGGGGCCCCTCGGCCCTCCCTGGTATCGAACGCCTCTCAGGAAGGTGAAAACTGTGCAATTCTCAGTGTCAAGATCGCCTGACCAAATAATGGACTTTCATCCACTTCACTGAGGTCTCCTGAAGTGTTTATAGGACCGAGGCTCACAAGTGCTTTAAAAACAAGAGAACAATGCAAGTGCTCCTGAACTCTGCTGTAAAGTCCTTCCCTGGGAGGTTCAAGGGAGTTTAGCTTTCGTCCATGTGCATCAGCACAGTACACCACCAAATGCACCACTGGTCATCCAAAGGTGCTTGTCAAACTCTCTACTCCCCTAAAACAGAGCATCCTCTTTAAAAAGCAGTGAGTAAAAAGCTTTGCTAGTTAACAGCTTTATGGACTTAAATGCAAGACTCTAACACGTTCAATTGTGGCTCTGCAGAATGCTCTGCTCTACCAGGAAAGGGAGGGAAGATAAGAAAATGAGTAACCCAACTCTCAAAGTAAATTAGAAAAGGACTAGCTGTATCCTTTTTGAATCTCCTTCAAAAGAAGCGTTAAAGTGTAACCATGAGATAAAGGCCAATTAAATAAATTCAATAAATCCCAGCGGTGCTGGGATGATGCAGCAGCTACTCTGCATCCTCAACACATGGAGATTACAATGCTCTGAACTGAA
Source organism: Phaethon lepturus (assembly GCF_000687285.1). Taxonomy (NCBI): domain Eukaryota; kingdom Metazoa; phylum Chordata; class Aves; order Phaethontiformes; family Phaethontidae; genus Phaethon; species Phaethon lepturus. Next base: position 31,407 of record NW_010537080.1, on the reverse strand, counting down.
GGAAGGAAGGTATAAGTATTTTAGAGTTTTCTTTGTCAAACAAAATGTAATCCAATCCAGGCAAGCAGACAAAGTCTGCAATCATTCCATCTTAAAAGCCTGCAACTGGATACTGTGCTATATGATCTCAGGAAAATAAAAGGATTACTTGAGACTTGCTTTTCAAAGGTCACTGCTTCTGCAAGGGCAGCATCTTCTTAACAGAAAGAAGCCAAGCCACCGAGCACTTCCATTTGGAGTACAACAGGTAAAAAAAAAAAATTCACGTACGAGTCAAGATATATAAAGCTGTAAGCTCCCGTGTTTCTTATGTAAGCAGGCAGAAGTCTTGTTCAAATCCCTGCCTTGACACTACAAAAGGTGGATGTACATCATGAATTGTTCACATGTTGCTTTACAAGTAATCTGCACATATGCATTAATTTCTCAGCAAGACACTCAAAATCAAAGAGGGATATTACATCATTTATGTTTATGCTCACAATTCATGAAAACAGTCATGCGTGTGATGAAAACAAACAGAAGATGTAACAAGGTGTGAAATTGCTAATGTACATTTTTGCTTTCATGAGACCAAAATTAATCAGGAAGCAAAGAAAAGCACAGAAAACTGATTCTACCTTTTTCTGTTCTGTTTCTAACATTTCTTAAAAAGAATAAAGGGACATACCAAATAAATAAATTAAAGTTTCTGCAGAAGATGCATCATTAGTCACATCTGAATAACTACGGGAGATGATTTCATGAGAAACAGACCTTTTAGGACATTCTTCCTCTGCAACCTTTGATAATGACATTAGCACTGAATTAGCCATCTAGGCACCAAACCCAGTATTTATAACATACTGTGCTGTGTCCCACTAACGTCTAATAAACAAAGATGCCTAGTGGAATAAAATGTTAATTATATTTTAAGAGAAACTAATGTTATCAGGTGAATGACCACTGTACCAATATAAAATAATCCAGTTTCTACATCTCATGGTCTATCTAATGCTCTCTCCAGCCCAATTACTTTTGCCTTGGTATTTTTCACTGTGGCAGAAACAACAGCTAATGGCTCCCCATCTCACCCTTAGCCCCATAGCCAGTTAAGTTTTCCACTTCTAATAAAAAAAAATACTAGTTCCCCTCACCCTCGGTGCAAAAACCAAGCCACCACCCCAGGACCTTCAATCCAGCTTTAACTTCTGTCAGGACAGATCCTCACTTGGAGCAACTGAAAGTAGCCCAGGAAGAGATGCCAATTTACACCGGCAAAGGGGCTGGCACCCCTCCTTCCTTTGGCTTGCTTTCCAGGTCCCTTTCCAAAGACAACGAAGGCATCAAAGAGGAAGACCCTGCTGCTACTATCTCTGTCCTGCCTGCTGTTCTAGATGTCTGTGCTATGCATTTTCACATGTTTTACAGGCGTTTGCATTTTCTTTTACTGTGATTACATTCCCGTATGTGCAAACATTTGGAATCTAACACTTCAGACCTCGCAATACACCTTGGAGTTCCTCCCTCCATGCGATGCCACATTTCTCTGCAGTCTGAATTTATGCCAGAAAATTTAAAAGTCAAATTCATGCTTGTGATTAAATCAATACCTTCACCTGTCATCATATAACCAAATAGTTATGCTATCATTAATACACTTATAAAGCCAGGTTTAATTGAAGAAAATGAAACCTGTATCAGAAGAGTAACCACAAGACAAGTAATTCTGGTTCCACTTCAAAAGCCTGGTACACTGCAATTTTTCACTCAGTTTCTAATTAATGACATTATTGAATTTTTTTTTCTCAGGCCCTTGGTGACTTCAGTTTGGAGCAAGACCTGCATTATTCACCAAATCACACTAAAGGCATATGAAATTGCAGGTGGCTTCAAGCAGTAGATTCATTTGAAACAAGGCACATACATTAGCTAAAACAGAAACACTGCCTTAAGAAGAAAAGACTTCACTGTATTATCTCTTTGCATTTCTGTATAGAAATTATATACTTTTAGAAAAGCTCAACACGCAATGGTATCCTAAGGGTACTTTTACCTGGGTCAGAACTTAGCGTCTAAGTTATAACTTGACTTTTGTGCTGCAGTTTTTCATACCACAAAATGTACCACAGTTTGCCTGATAATGGGCTTCAAAACTCTTTGTCCCTTGAGGACAAGTGTTGCAAACCATGCCTGGCTAGTTAGGCAAACAGGTGGGACCCCAATTTGCAAGTGCTTGTACGTGCTTCTGAAAACTGAGCCCAGCGAATGAAAGGTCCTTGGACTACGTAGCATTAAATGAGATGAGATCTTACATGGGATTTCAATGATGCACAGGCCCTAAATAGTGCAGGGGGGTAAGTTTTAGCCCCAGGATTAAACCCAAACACCTTGCCAAATGCGAGCCCAATCCTAAAACATAATTCATATATGGAGATCATCTTCTTTTGAATGAGTTTTCAAGGTATCTCTTGAGTAGATGAGGACTTCATGCTGGTCCTTTTCACACATCAAATATCAAAACAAGAACACAATCTTCAAATTTCCTTGGCAACGAATATATAGTGCTTCTTCAGGTCTTCTACTTCCCAAGATGAACACCTGAGGTAAATGTCAGGTCTTAGAGTAATTTACAGTCTCTGTTACCCACCTCCCTTTTGAATGCATCCAAAACCGGAGACACCTTGATATGTGCCTTGAAATGGACGAGGTCACACAAGAACCAATTCAAGCACTCAGTGGCCCTGATGGATGGCAGGGCCCCTTTTTGTAACACGAATCCATGGCTAACCCAAGAACCAGACTTATCTCACATGAAAGGGGTGATCTTTCAGGTGGTTCCCACCCCAGTTCCTAAAAGATCCAATGCAGCTCCTTGAGCTTGACAGCAGGACATGACTTGAAGCCCAAGCTGGTCACAGAGTCAATGTGCTCCCAGACCTTGCTGCCTCCCAGCTGGACACAGGGCTGGGTTGATGCAAGGTGAAACCGCAATTGCTGCCTATTTCTCTTGGAGAGCCTTTTCTTTCTTTGACAAAGCCTTCTTCAGATAATTTCTCTTTAGATTTCTAATCCTTAGATCTAAGATACCTAAGAAGACAAAGTACCTTTGCTAAAGGCAGAGAGAGCAGGATGGATGCTGTGGTTTTGGGGACACTACTAACCTGATGCTTTTAATTACCAGCAGCCCCACTACAGAGAACTGCTCATGGTTGGAAGATACAAAACAGAAAAAACCTTTCAATTCATACTCACATTAGAGAGATAACAGAAGTAATCTGCATGTAATTTGCATTAGCACAGGGATAATGGTTAATCTCTTACTTCTGATCTGTGTAACAGCTCAGGAGATATGCCTGGTTGAGATTGGGACTGCAATGCACCAGTGTGGTCTAAGGCATCAAGATTTACTGAGCCCCCATACCCTGTTCTTGCTGTAATTCCACTGCACTAGCACAACTTGGGGGAAGGAAGGGTGCATGCATGCTAAGTCCACCTAATTCAAGGCTGTCTTTTCTCTGAGCATCTCCTGGAGGAGGTTGCAAGGAGAGAAACAGCAAAGACAAAAAACATGGGAAACCAAGTACCTTCTGTTTAACAGCGACTAGCTAACATCTACTGATCCACCCATAAGGACCTACTGCTTCTTGCCGCAAATCTGTTGATGGACACTCCATGATATTTAGCCACTCCTATTAAAAAGTATTAAAAGAACAAACAGCAAGAGAGCAGTATTACTGCATGTACAAAATCACTATTCAAATACTCATTACATTAATTTGTGTTATACAAATGTATTTATAACATACACTTCATATTAAGACTGATCACTGATTATTGACGCGTATGTTATGAAAACAATAAAATGCACAGCTTTAAAGGATTTGTATGCAGTTTTTTCCTCTTAATCAAAATAAGGTGTTAACTATAAGAAAGCGGGGTTCAACACATATTCCTCAAAGGACAGTGGATGCAGCCAATGCAAGCTTTGCCATTCACAAAATATTTTGCCTTAGCAAAATATTGCTAAGACTCACTGAAGAGCCTAAGAGGCAACCCCAGCAGGCACAACAACGTCTCACCTCCGTCACTCCTTTCTGTATGCCCTGTTGCTGAGTGCACAGATGTTTCAGAAAATCACTGCTCTCACCACAAAAAAAGCAAGTAACTTCTAAAAAATGTAGCGTAACGAAGCTACACCACGACACAACTATCATACGCAATTGCGACAGGATTACCAGCAGAGCCTAAAGACATCACAGGATCTGAGCACTAAACTATAGAGCCTTTGTGGCAAGACTACTTTGTCATTCTTCATGCGCACACCACCCCACATACAACTGAGCCAGAATATTTAACGGAATCTATCATACGTCACCACCGTTTCCAAACACTGCATAATCTTGGGCAAGACTCTTAAAAGCGCATGATTTCAAAAAATAAATTACATTTTTGCCATTTGCCTTCTGTTTACGGAGTTGTACAGACACGCTTTCGGCTCCTGGCAATCACGGCTGCGAGACGTGTACTCTAAAATAGTGGAACCTGCCTGCAGATGCACACCACTTGCAGGCATAGGACTTTAGGAAAACATGACCAAATATCACAAGATTGCAAGGTAATAGGAACTCCCCCACTGCCCGGCAATCTTAAAGGTTGAGATGAGAACCACAATGGCATGAGTGGTAGTTTATGTCCAGACAGCGCGAGCTAACTAGCACGGTCGCCACTGGAAATGCCCACTGTTGGGATGTAGAGAAATGAGAAATATCCTGGCACTTCAGCTGTTGAATAACCCTCTGTACTCTTGTTATTTTCATTTCTTTTCTGATTTCTGAGAAGACTTATCATAGACAACTGTAGAATATTGAGCACACTCATTTCAAGGGAGGGGAAGTATTACCTCCAGCTTGTTCACTCAATAAACACATTCAACACTTTATCAGGAACATTGGTGTGTAAGAATTTTAAGGACGGTCTGTATAACAAAGACTACAAAGGGCACCATGCTCTGCAACATCAACCCAGGTAAGTTTTTGCCCTTGAAACTTGAACACTTGCAAACACTCACCCGTATTTTGCAGGGACTCCAAAGACAAGAGTTACAGGCACCGTGGTGCAAAATCCCCTTCATGAAGCTACAGAGTGTTTGAAAAAAACAGTAAGTAAAAAAATGGCCTAGCAAGACTGGCCATGGCCATAATTCACTGTTTGGGCAACTTCTTCCCAGTTGCCAGGCCTAGCACACCTTCATTCGCACGTACAGCAGCATCAGCCCCGAGCCCTGCACAGACAGTGCCTGTCGGGCTGCCATTCATCCCGATCCCAGGAAGGGCGAGGGAGGCATCAGGGCATCACAGTTTGCCTGGGCTCAGGGAAGAGGACTGTCTGCTGTCCCTAGCACGTCCTGGCACCCGGGGCTGAGGCGTACCTGAGATAAAGGGCTGTCTGAGCAGGGAAGAGAGGTGGGAAGGAACGTCTTCCTATAGGGCGCGGATCCACAGGGAATTGCAATATCTGCTTTTGTTTTTTCTAGGGCCTCCGGAAATCAAGATACTAAGTTTTTCTCAAAGCTGAGCAACATTTTGTGGTTAAGACCAGAGCCAGATTCCTTCACA
>NW_010537080.1:8924-25779 GCF_000687285.1 Phaethon lepturus | reverse complement strand
ATACAGTCCATTAGTGGTTTAGTTGTGAAGCCTAAGAATAAATACTGTTGACTCAGAAGACCCTTATTATAAATTCACTCCTAGCAAGGTGATAAGGACTCCAGCTCTGATCCATCAAAGCGCTCTGGGAAAATGTTTAACATTAAGTGCAGGAGTACTACACCACTGCTGTCAGCACTTTGCTGGATCATAGCCACAGGGCTCAGCATTTTGCAGTAGAATCCTCATTATTGAGTGTATTTATCAGGTTAGCTTCCAGCACACTTACTAGCACCTCTCCTATCATCAGTAACCTAATATCTTATTTGCATTTAAGCAAAAACTTCCTTTTAAAAAATCACACACCATTAAAAACAAAACAAAACCATAGCTACCGAATAAAATGCGTAAAACGTGCGTGTCCCTGCTCCATACCATAACTCACCTTCTTAATTCCTACACTGGCTCCTTTCTTCATACAAGACTTGCTGTATCTTTCTTCCAGCTGCTATCAAACCCTAAACCTGGTAAACTCATGGACCATTTTTAAACTGCGTGGGAAATTTCCTTCTCTGCCAAGCCTGACACTCTGTATGATACACCAATCAGTCTTGCTGATGAATTCTAATATTAAAGCCAAATTACTAAATGCTCCAGTGAAATCAGAGGTAGCCAAATAAATTCCTTATGTTTCCACTTGAAGAACAGCTGCTGAAGAGGTGCAGCAAGTCAGAGGGAAGAATGGGGAAAGTCCTTAACTCCGGTGGTAGCTAGGTTTGGATTTCCTATGGTACTTGGTCCCTCTTATAACCATTGCTCTACTCTCACATCTCATTCATAAATGGCAGAAAAGCATGAGACCACCACCTTTGACAGGACCCTGAGCTAGCCACAGCTTTGCAGAACCACAGTCCGGACCTTTTCCATAAGCAAGTTCCCCAGTAAAGACCAGAAGGCTTAAAATAAAATTCTTAATTAAAAAAAAAAAAAAAAAAAATTTAAACAGGTTACCTTAGAACAAAATCCTACAATAGTAAAACCTCAGAGTGACTAGAGGAATGGAAAGGTTTATATACCTGTGGTTTTATATACCTGTGATCCATAAACTCCCACCCTGTCCTTGGTTTCAGACTGACAGTGTCTTTTCTGGATCAGGGCAAATGCTGCACAGGCTATCAGTGTCTTAAAGAGAAACGGCAGACAAATAGAGACAATATCTAACAGATCTCGTCCTTGCTGCCAACCCAGACATCTTGCCCAGTTTTTTGTCATTTAAGTGTGACCATTTTTGCCCTAAAATCTCAGGATCCAAGCACTGAAATGAAGCTAACTAGCAAATCCAGCACAGATCAAAGCGCACTACAGGTGCTTGGGAAAACATCACTTGATACTACCAAGGGAAATTTGGGTACCTTCAGCTTCCTAAGGGGTAACCTTTGCAGTGTGAAACACAGGAGCTTGCAATGCCCCTTTGGAAGGAAGGAAGGAAGAAGAGCTACAGCTTCAACCTAGGGCTTCCCAGGAGGCAGAGAAGTGATTTATCGCATCCTTGGGGAGAAGGGGAAAGTGCTCGAGGGAGCTGGTGGTTCTGTACTGTGCCCCACTTTGAATGTCAGGGAAAACACAGTGCATTTTGAGGGAATCCAAGAGGGAATCAGAGAACAAGCACAAGCTGAGAAAGCTATAAAGAGAGACTGAAAGAAGCAGGGCTGTTCAGTCCCGGGGAAAAAGAGACTGAAAGAGAGCATGAGTCTCCAAATAAGTTAAAGGCTGCTGTCTCTGGAGCAAGACAAGCACAGAATTAAATTTAGGAATGGCTTTCTAAGGACAAAAATAATGAAGCACTGGAAAAAATCACCATGTGAACCTGTGGCATTTGTGTCTTTGGAGGTTTTAAAGCAGGTTAGACGAGTGCATCCTGAGGTCCTTCCAGACACATGGCTCTACAAAAGCAGCTGGGCATCATAAGGTGAGTGATAAAAATAAAAAGGATCTTGAAAGGCAGAGATCTGGGAGACATACATTTCGTGCCATTTACCAGCCTGCACGTTTGTGCCAGGAGGCGTTAAGGTAAAGTCTGAACTGTTAAAAGTGGCTAGTTGCACAAAAGGATGGCACTGGGATAAAAGCATCGGACCAGACTCGTAGCATGACCATGGGCAAGTCACTTCACCTTTCCCTGCTGTTATCTGTGCAAAGAAGATAATGATAATTCCTTTATTTATTTTGACTTGAGGGGCACAAACTAACCATTCAGATGCTGCCAGCACAATCTTTGCTTTGGCCTGCAGGCACTGCTGTAAGGCAAATAAAGAAAAGAAGGAATACCTGCAAGAATTACTCCCGGCAGCTGGCTTCTTCTATTTAAATCAAAAGCAACTTGGTGACATCATGCTGAGCTCAAACATGGAACGAAAACTCTACGTGAGTGACAAAAAGGAAAATTACAGGGAAATTTGTGGTAAAGGCTTATTTTCGTAATTTAGTAACTCTCTCCAACTTTTGTTTCCAGGCAGAAGCACTAGTTGTGTGCTTAAGGACAAGCGCTGTGTAAAATTGCTTTGCTAAGGTAAAAACTGCAGAGATCACAACCGAGCAACACAAAGCTCAGGATGAACATCGGTGTTTTGAATGGCATAAACGCAGCTGCGTATGAAAGCGTGGCTCTTGACTCTCCCGCCCTGCAGAGGCATTACTTTCCTGCAGGAAGCAAATACAGACTCTCTTCTGAGAAAATATGGCAGGCTTTTCCAGTCCGTTGGTTTCTGAAGGTGTTGAAAAGGATTCAGAGACAAACTCAAGAATAGTCCAGAGCACTTCTGACATGAAAACCCAATTTACAGACTGTACAGGTAGTCTCTAGTACAACTTTTCCCCTCTACTGCTGACAGGTATGTCCTAAGCACTTGCCTACTCATCTGGGTCACAGAATCACAGAATCACTAAGGTTGGAAAGGCCCTTCAAGATCATCAAGTCCAACCATTAACCCAACGCCACCATGTCCCCTAAACCATGTCCTGAAGCACCACATCCGCATGTTTTTTTGAATATTTCACCACAGGGTCACCACAGGCTCTGGAGGTTCAGGGCAATGCTACGGGAACAGGAAAACAGCCTGGGCATCTGAGAGTGGGCTTGCCATCCAGAAGGTAAATGGTCCCAACAGAGATTACAGATGTTTTAAATTGCAGCTGCACACATGACGCATAAAGGGACACATCTTTAGCTTCTCCTCAGCATCAGAACTGTGGTCAACCAGGTTTCTGTCTGTGATACGTTGCTTAATGCAATCTCTACTGGTTGGTGGCTGGTCCTCCTGTGATAGTATTTTTCACTGCTTTGTGGGTATGACTGATCAAAAATCAGGCAAGATATAGGCACACAAGATAGCAGAGTGGGAATTTTCTGCCTTTTTGGCTAGCATTTCTGATAGCGCTGCTCTCTGAAGCATTGGGGGAAAAAATGTGCCACAAATCCACATTTTAGATCCATCCACCTCCTGGCTGCAAAACAAAACTAGTGGCTTCACTATTCCTAGATACAGCTAGGAAGAGGCTTACAGGAACCAAGCAACATACTGCTTCAGAGTAAGAATTTGTGAAACTGCACTCTTAAATATGTCTTGAGGCTTTGGTGACATCTTCTCATCCAGCATTCCTAAGACCTCATTATAGAAAAACAGAGGTGAGACAAGTCTCACTGCATCCAGATTCCTCTTTTGCTTCACGACCACTAAAATAAGGCTACAGACCTGGTTTTGGCAAGTTCTCCTTATACCGATCACTCAGCTCCTCTCAGCTTTCTAAGTGCTAGAAGAGAAAAAGGGATTTCAACGTGATCGGTCACTGGGGGTTCCTCCTTCAGAGGAGTTTCTTGGCTCTCTCCTCTACTTGGACCAAGGGATGTCTTGGATATGCCTAAGCAAGTGTCCTTCTCCTTCCAACTCTCTCACTTTCATCTTTATTCATTGTGTGGACTAGACTACCAGAAAGTTTAGTGAGGAAATAAAATACGTATATGCATATCTCCATACATGCAATACATAAAACACTTCCCTGTTTGGTATTATCCAGCACGTTTATGACACCCCTTGATGAACCTTCATGCTCCAAGTGCTACTGCTCATCCAGTAGCTGCCTGAATTGTGCCTTGAAGATGGCAGAAAGTAGTCCAAACAAGACAGGTGACAGGATGGGGTGGCTACTAGAGCTGACTGCACAAATACCAGCTGCTCACAGGCATTTGCCTGCATCCTTCACAGTTCTGTGATGATGTTAGCTCCCACTCGCTCTTGGAAAAAAGCAGTTTACAGCACTACTGAGGGCTATGCACCCAGTACAGGTGGGAGTTCATTAAGGTCTTCCTTCAGACGATGATTTGAGTCATCCACAGGGCTGTCATCTCAATGTAAGATGTGTACAACAGTTTGTCTGCACGGGGCCAGGGCTCGAGCTACTTAAGACTGAAGAGGCAGAAATTGAACCCTACCGGTTTCTCAGCAATTCTGTGCCCCAGGACATTGCCTATCAGGATGATTTTTCTCTCCTTAAATGTGCCCTGTATAAATGTGAGATGATACAGTTAAGTGGCATTAAAAACGTGAATGATGAATGCTACGCATCAGGCAGGATGGTTAAATAACTAAGAGTAAATTCTGGGGTATATTCGCTTCTCTGCCTTCCAACATGATAATTGATCATCCCTAATCTATGGCAGAAACAAAGCAGAGATTACCTCCTCTCAAACAATTAATCTTCTATTCTTTGTTTATTCTGCTCCCCCACACCCCCCCCATACAAGGGGAAAGCCCATTAACTAGCTCTAACTGCTCTTGATTTAGCACTATTGAAAATGGGATCCTAGCAATGCACGTAATTGATCTCAGTTTTACAGGACTGCCTTTCAAGGAGTAGCAAAGGTGAAGCATTCACATTATCAAGGTCACTGCAGTGAATGCAAGAATAACAAAGACTTGGGTTTGCATCAGGTGTCAATTACAGTGAAGTATTCAAATGTTGCTAGACTGCCACCAAAAAAATGCTAAGTATTCCGAGACAGCTACACATAGTTAAGTGGGCTTAACAAAAAGAGCAATATTTAAAATGCTTTAGTTAAAACTCTCTACAAATACACTGGACTCAACCAGAACATGTTTTATGCTCATTTAACTTGAATCTGCAAATTTATAGGCAGCAGGTAAACCAAGATAATCAATTTTAAATCAATATCCCTACATTTTAAGGCCAGAAGAGATAATTTAGCCCTCCCACAAAACACCACTGAGTTTTCATCTTCCTTTAAATCAATAATGATTCACCCCTGGGGGCAGATTACCAAAATTCACCATGCAGTGACTTGCTGGACTATTGCCCATCTTGCCCTGTGTCCTCAATTACAAAACCACATTTATATCTAATAGCAATGTCTGCTTCGGTAAAGCAAGGGCACAATTTGAACAAGGGTGTAAACTTGGTAAAAAAAAAAAAAAAATCTTAAGAGATAACTGAGCTTTGTTCTAGAAATTAGTACTGAAGACAAAAAGTATAAAAAAAAAATCAATACAACAGTTACTTGCTGAAAACCCGAAAAACAAAATAGAAAAGGACACTTTTAAATATAGATACACATACATACACACTTCCATGAGTCATTCAAAATAAAGAAAAACCTCAAGTAAGGATGTATGCTTCAAGTGTGCTTTTTAAAGTTGAATGTCCCTTGAAGACTGCCAGTGAATTTCCAAGCAATTTGGCAACATTTATCAGTCTATAAAAGTTATAAGAACAGTCTGATTTTAAAAAGCCTGCAGAAACTAAACTATCACATCTGATCAGTGCGAACTGTCCACACACATTTTTATACTATATAGCACTTCAGTGTACAGAATTCAGCTCCGTGGATTGCCCTCCCATGGGCCTTTTTCTACCAGCGATGAATGCATCTGCGAAAAGTGGAAATACATTTTTCTCAGTGTTATCATCCATTCAAAAAGTTACATAGCTAAGAAAAAAGAAAAAAAAAAATCCCATCCAGTTGTACAGCTGCCAAGCAACTGCTTGCAGAGATGTATATTACTGCATGCAGTACACAATCACTTTATTTATTGTACTCCAACCAAAATTACTCAAGCCATTAATGTCTGTCTAACTTCTTGTGCATCGCTCTGATAAGAAATTCATATTACTTACCTCTTTCTCCTGCTAAATGAAAGGCGTGCTGACTGCGTAGGCACATCTTAACTTGTATCTCAAGAAAGATACCGCTATCATCCTTGCATGGCTTCCAATGGCCGCTTAGTCTCGTATCCGCTGCATAAATATGGTCCGCGAGTTCCCACTGGCATCACTGGTGTGCTGCTCATTTTAAAGCTGCTGGAGCTAGCTGCACCCTCTTTTGTTTATTCTGAGACTATGGCCTTTAAAGCCTGGATGTGACATTTAAAAGGGCCATTAAATGCCATATCCTCTCTCGACCATGAATCTTGTCCAACACAGCAGTATATTAGAATCTCAGTGATCTAATTCTCAAGATCATCTCTTTACTGACAAGACCCAGGATGGTCACTATGATAAAAGCTTTGGGAACTCAAAAAATATCTCAGTCACTGACCCAGTAATAAATCTGATGCTCTCTGCTTCATCTTTTCCTCAGTAAGGCATGTAAAATCGTATACTACAGCTATATACTAAATGACCTGGGCAAAAGGATTCTCAGAAAATTGTGGGGAAAAAAGCAGTTTTGCAAAACACTGCATTGCTAAAAGAATGAAAATCAAAATGATTATACTTTCATGTACCAAAGAATCTTGCTTTCTCAACGCCCGGGGGAAAAACTTATGTTTAGAGCCAAAGTTTCTAGAGCCCAAACAGAAACACAAGCAGGAGCTGTGAAGACATCCAGAGGAAAAAAGTGGGAAGATCAAATCTACCTGAGACATCGTGCCATACCTTGCATTTGTCTGCATGACAGACTACTCACCAACTTCATCAGAATTAGCTTCCATAAAACTAAGACAAGAATTTGCTCCACTAAGGGAAGAGGAAACATAATATATCCCTCCAGGTACTGAATTAGCCAAAGAAATGAGTGAAACAGAAGACCACAGGGACCTATGGTGAGCTACAGATTAACACAGAAAAAATTTCCTCTTTCATTTTGGAAGAGATCCTATCTATGGTCTTGTACCGTTCAGCTGTCATCATCAGGAAGGACCCAGATGTACAATAAGATTCAATCCCTATCCCTGTATTCCTGCACAGAGCACTAAAAAGTAGTCGAGAAATGTGGGGGAGTAGAGGCGACACACAAATAAACTAAACTAACTTTATGGCTCGATCTCGACTCTAGCAAAGTGCAGTGCCACCAGACCCTGGTGACTTTTGGTCTCTTCCTGGCCCCACTGCTGAACTGCTGGGTGACCTTGGGAAAAATCACTTCACTCTCTCCAGCAGCCTGTAGAATGCCTGGGAGGGACATTCATGTCCCTTGCAAAGCACCACGAGGTTCACCATTAACATGTTCTGCTGAAGCACATACAACCCCATCTTTGGCGGTAGCTTTAGGCCTGCAGCCGAAACAATCTCTCTCCTGAGGTCCTCGTTGTCCATCCCTTCCCAAACACATTAGAAAGCCCTGAATGCTACTGAGTTGCTAATAATGATCTTTTATTGAAAATCCTCTTCCCTTGGCAAGTTGTTGCTGTCTTATTCCTAGCTATGACTTTCGAACTTGCTTATTTCTGCAATAATCTGCTTCTGCCTATACTTTCTTTGACAGGCTGACAAGAAAACAAGAAAAATGTTTTCACTTAAGGCTGAAGAGCCCAGCACCTGTGACGTGTGGCTGGGGTTATTTCATGGGCAAGCCTCTTCCCAGTGGCTCCCAGGAGTCCAGGTTTCTCTCCTCAGATACTGGCACAGAGAAATACCCTGCACAAGAGAGCTCAAATGGAGATGAACACTACTCCCTCCTGGCCCTCGCCAACTCCCTTTTTTCTTTTATGTGTGTATATAGAACGGCAGTGGTGAACACTGCAGCCAGCAACAGGGAAACCTCTGGAAGCGCGTAAGTATCAGGGACCCACAATGCTATTGTAGCAGGGTCATGGGAAACATCTGGTGCCTCTCCGAGCGCTCTCCTACCACTTGACAGTACAACCACTTGGATGATGGGAGCATCTCTTTGACAGGCTCTTAAGTCTCCTAAACTAGATTAATCTAAATGAAGCAGAGCAAGCTACAGATACTTCCTAATGGTCTGAAGTGCCAGCTCCCATGATAAATATACGCATCCTACACGCAATTATGCCTGTTTCTTAACAGCATTAAGATGGCTGCAAGATACTAATTACCAAATATGAACTTTGCAATTATACTCCATCATATCTTACACCTGGCACAGCTACTTTCAAATAAACAAGGATTTTGGTTTCCACAGCACCAAAGAAAAGGGAGTTTTTTCCTTTGATCCATTTTATCTTTCCAAGTATGATCATGGAATTACAGAAGAGCAAAAACTCCCATTCACTGAAGTACTGCCAGGGCTTCACTGCAGCCATTCACTGCTATTAAGAAATGTTATTAGCCCTTTTATTAATCAGTGGGAGGAATGATGTTATCTAAAATGAAAGCAATCTCACTAGCTAATTCCTGCTATTCCCCAGCCAGAATTTTCAGTGTGTGTCATGAACTGTTTGCAGACTTACCTTTGCTTTAATTAAGAATACCGCAAGATCCAAGGTATTCCCCCTGCCTAATGCTGATGTCATTAGACAAAACACATCTCTTACCTGCGTCGCCTGCAGCGATACTGGAAAACAGCTTACACCACAAGTAAGGAGTACAGAAAAGCTTTTCTGAGGCATGCAAGATGGGTGTAAGGAGAGAGATGTGCCAAAGCCACTCGGACACGGAGGTACCGTCCTTGCAGTGACGTAAATGGCAAAGTCCCTGACTGACTACAGTAGGAAGAGAATTAAGCCAGTGCTGAGCAATTTATACATCTCCCCTGTCAGTGTTACCTCCTGATATTAAAATAAACAGACATCATGGTCATCTGGGTAAGAAGCCAGTTAGGTGAGACTCTAACAAGGATAATCTGAACCCAATCCAAACCATTCTATGATTCTAAGTGTGGGAACCTGCAGCATTAAACACGACGTGAAAGGATGCACTAATGACAGCAATATTTTTCTACTGTTCACGTGAACACAGAGACAAATGTTGCAATCTGTCTCTGTCTGCCTTTTCTGGAGTGCCGTTTTACGACACAGTTAATGATTTTGCAAAAAAAAAAAAAAAAAAAGTAATAGCCATGTAGCGCAGCAATTGCAAATGACCTTTGCCTTGCATCTTTGAAGATGAGTAACAGAGGCCTGTGCTTGACCCCTTTATGAGCATTTTGCTTGTGATGGGAGTTGGGAGGGAGGTTGGAATAAACACCTAAAAATAGAAGTGTGCAAATGATGCCATGATGTACAGCTACCTTGTTTACCATTATCCTTAGCCATAGATTTATCACCATGCTCTTAACACATGCTGTACATCTTTTCCTTCCTCTTTACTTTTTTTTCCCCCTTCCCTTTTAATTGGAACTCAGTCTGTGAAATGTAATTAAAGCTCTCATAAATACTGCCAGCGAGTGCACCTTTTTTCTTCCAAGTCACTACTAACATCTTCGGGAAGACCTCATCAACCCCTAATGTATCTTCTCTCGCAACCCGCTCAGGATGGGGAAGTCAATCTTCCCACCTTCCACATAATTAAAGTCACACACATTACGTGCTTTTCCTTCGCCACTCCCTCCCCTTCTCCAACACATGTATCACCCTGTCATCAGCTCCTTTCCCTTAATCTGATTTATTCCATTGCTAATCACTGAACAAAATCCAGTGCCTTCGAGAAGCACTGGAGCAGTCCTAGGCATGGCTCAGCACCAGGTTTCCTTTTTCTTGCCTCCTCCCATCTTATATTAACAGACAGTGCTTTTACCTCTCCTTTAAGAGGGATTATTTCCCGCAATCTAAAGAGTTTATTCATGCCTGGGAGTGAAAAAAAAAACCAACCCTCTTCCATTCAGGGTAAATAACTGAGACATTAACAATGAAATTCAATGGTACTTCAAAGACTCCTTTGGGCCCTAAAGGTTGTGTAGGGCTGCCTGGGGACCCAGTGAAGCCCAGCTAACTCAACAGGTGGCTTCATTTGGTCTGTGAAAAATAGCTGCTGCTTCTCTTGAAGAGGAAAACACTCCTGGATTCAGCCAAATGGCAGCTATAAAAACGTCTGACTTGAGGCATCTCTGAAGTTTTCAAGCACTCACCTTGCAAAGAGAGAAGGCGGCTGCTGTGCGTGCCGGAGCACTGCTCCGGATGTGGCACCAAATCTCTTCTGCTATGGAAAAGGACACAAACCTTTCAGGGTCCAATGGTTTAGGAGCCACATGCATGCCCCATCTCCAAAAGTCCATCATTACTTCTATGACGCAGAGTAGCTGGAGCAGGAGACACGGAGGCAGGAGACCTGACAGTCCCCTACTTCAGGTATTTGGGTATTCTCCCATCAAACCACTGGCGCAGCCCTGGGGCACCTGCCTGGGGCTCAGCCCTGGGGACCAGCGGGCTGCGTGACCCTGGACTGCAGCATCCCAGGGGAGGACAGCCTGACACAGCCCTGTGCAGTGATGCCCCTGGCTGGGAGGCAGCTTCCTCCCCAGCCCCTGGCAGATGCTCTCTCATGACCCAGGTTCAAAAGTTAAGAGAGGCAGAGAAACCTGGAGGAGCCGCTGAAATCTTTGCTAAGCTCTCAAGGGGATAAACAAAGTGTCAGCATCTTTAGCACTTCATTACTGCTATGGCTTGATTTTGTTAAGTGCTTTTTTTGGACCCTTATCAGTGCATAGTTGCCAAGACACTCTAAATACTACTACTGCCAAAGGCCAAATAAAACCAAACCTATTTACTGAAGAGGTAGCAATTGCTCTCCTGCTGGATAGAAAGTCAAGAGGATCCGGATTGTAGTTACATTTAATTGCCTGGGCACTGGAATTTGCGACCACTTGGAATAGACACTGTCACATTATTAACGGCTCAGTTTTTAGCAGACAAAGCACAGTTCACCAAACAAATGTACTGCGGACAATACCTTGCGCTCAGCTGGACTTGGATCAAAGATTGTCCTTCCTGACTGATGGTGTAGAAGAGGGAAGAAGGGAATCGTCACTATTACAATTAAGATTTGGGAACAAACAGACCCCACACCAACACGTCTCTCCAAGCTATTCAGCATACTTTAGCGCACTAAATGCTTTGGATAAACATACCATTGACTGACATTTCTATTTTTCATGCTGCAGTGAAATTGAAACCACAGTAATACTGAAACCAATTCAGAAAAAAACCCCATGAAACTCAAAACCCAAAAACCCAACCATCAGCCCATCTCTGGTGGACTCTGACCAGCCTCGCTTATCTGCTCTTTAAGTCAGTTTGGCAAACAGTTTAGGAAACATCTCCAACGCAGCTCAAGGGCTCCAGCCCTACAGGAAGGCCTCAGCAGGGGCAGAGGAGCAACAAGAAGAGTCCCAACCCTGGTGTGTCCCCTCTAGCCAGCCACACCGCACCTCCATGCCTCAGTTTCCACATCAACAGACCAGATGCCTGAAGAAACCTCCCTGACGAAAGGCAGTGCGTAAGCTATAGGCAATGAAGTAGCAATTTACTGACATTAGGCACCCCTTCCAACGATGCTGCATCCATAAGGTCTGGTTACAAGAAAGCTGAGCCAACTTGCCTTTATTTACTGCATTAATTTGCATAATGACCATGTATTTCCCTTCCATATTTTGTCCTAAACAAAGAACTGGACACTGTACAAGCTGAATGTAAAACAGCAGTCATCATTCATTGACTAATATCAGAAGATACAGGAACAGTGTGAGGCCACGACAGATGCACA
Source organism: Phaethon lepturus (assembly GCF_000687285.1). Classification (NCBI taxonomy): domain Eukaryota; kingdom Metazoa; phylum Chordata; class Aves; order Phaethontiformes; family Phaethontidae; genus Phaethon; species Phaethon lepturus. The sequence continues at coordinate 13,845 of NW_010537080.1, read as the reverse complement.
GTTGTTATCTGAGCACAAGCAATACTTATCAACTGCCTGAATACTTTATGGCATTTGTTTTGTGTTACAGAGGTGTTCTGCAGGGGTTGCAAATAGCACCCGAAGCCCTACAAGGCTATCTGACTGTGGCAGGAGTCCCCCTCGAAGCCGCAGCCAACACGTAGCAGAGGGTTTGGTGCATCATCTCTGCGGAAAGCACAGGGCATTTTGTCCTTCACGCACACCCAGCTTTGCTAGTTGCTGTCTGCAATTTTGGAAAAGGCGGAGATGGGTCTGTGCCCTCATGTGCATCCTTGCCCAGCCATCCTCCAGCTCCTTTCCATCTCCTTGCAGGGTCTGTGTCGCACCTGGTACAGAGAGATGTACAATAAATTAAATAACCCAGTCATTTCTTGCAGCAATTGTCTTCCCATTTACTGAACTGAGTGAGAGCACCTCTCTGTGGAAACTGTCCTTGCATGGCCAGGCGTTTAGAGGTTCACGCCACTTAGTCTCTGGCAAGGTCAGCGAGCGATTTCATGCTCTTGGTGCCACCCCTCAGGAGAACAAGGCAGAACCACGGAGCTGTGTGGTTTAATGATCCGAGGCAGGAAGCCATCGTGGGGAAGGCAGAGCTCTGGAGATGACAGGATAACGGTGAGGTGCCGATCAATCCCCTGTAATAAGCCACACTAATGCTGAACTTTGTGAAAGACAACGCAGGAGAGAGCGCAATTAATATTCTACTTGGCTGAGCACCACTGTCTCTCCTTGGATCGAGGCAGACTGCAGAAAGTTGGGAAGAAGCTATGAATGAATTGCACGCAGGGTCCCATAAACCCTTGCAAACCGAAGGAGGGAAGGCAAGACCAGTTTTCTGCTTTTACCTGACTCAATATTGCTCCCTTTCATCTCATTTAGGGGCACAGAGCAAAGATGCACAAGTTTTGCACAGCAGGATGCAGAAGCACGGTGGGCAACTGCGGTGTGTATTCCCGGGAAAGCAGCGAGCGGGTGCTGGTGCCCTCCACTGGCATTTTCCACCTAATTCTGCAGATTTGCTTTTGAGGCGTCTTCATCTCTCTCTGCCAAAGGCCCTGCAGAGCTAAGGGGTTGGGGGCAAAAGGCCCCTTACTACCACTTGGCTTGTCCACCATCCCTGGCCAAAACCCACAGGGTGGATTTTGCCGAATGCATAAGGGAGTTTGCAAATTTTTCCATCGACTTCCACAGAGCAGCGCTCTCGCCAAGGCTTGCCCAAGCTGAAGCGCGTACAGGATCAGGCCGGCGTGCTCGGCCCCGCTCGGCGACGAGCGACGCATTGCCCCGGCTTGCTGCATTGCAGCAGAAGACCCTCGCCCAGTGCCGCCAGAGCCAGTGGGCGTCCTGCATCGATTCGTACGGGGCCTTTTGATCAGACCCCGCATTTTTAAAAATTATCAAGCCTGAAGAAGCAGGCAAATAAATAAATAATTACCACGTTCCTCCTGGTGATTTCTATTGTACTGATCTAGCCGGAAATCCCATTAGTTACTCGCTTTGATCAGGATTGTTCCTCCAGGAGCGGGAGATGCAGATAGCGTTCCACCACCGCGGCAAACGAGCACATCTGAAGTGCGTTTTAATTAAAGCCTTCCAACTCTGGAGCTTTTTGTAGTATTTGCATGCAGCTGAACTTTGGCCCAGCTGCTGTGGAAGAAATATGGTTTATTGCTGGGTTATCAGCCTGGTGCTGCTCTTGGCTCTCCAGGTAGAAGTCTCCGGTCATCTCCCACCCCAAGCAAGAAGAGGAGGGGCAATAAGCTGGGATAAAACACTACCCAGCCCTATTACTGCTATTACATTAACCCTTTGCAAGAAACACAAGCGCCAGAAGTAGCATTTCAAATGTATTTCGAGGAAAGAGCAAGGGGTTTGCTGTTGATGTGCAACCGTAATAGCAACTGCTGTAGAAGATGTTGAAAAACCTTCCGAGCCTCGCTGAAACACGCCTCTCCCATAACAAGCAACCCAGGGAAGAAAGGCATTTCTGCCTGATACTGTAAAATACGAATTGGGAACATGTAATTCATGCACACGGTGAGCTGGAGCTCAGTTTGGATACAGCAAAATCCTTCCCGAGATGCAGAAGCCAGCCTGCTCCGTCGGTGCAGACATCAGGTGAATCAGCAACCGAGGGGAAAAAAGTCTATCTGAATGAACAAAAAAATGGATAAATTACAAACTGCATATTAAGGAGAGGTCGGGCTCAAGGCAAAAGAAAACAGGCAGGAGGAAAATAGGGCCAGAAAACTGTCAAGGTGGCCTTGCAGCACAGAGCGAAAGGCACCTGAAGCATGTGATCTTCACAAAGCGGCCACAGATACCCACGTAAAACAAGGGCAGGCAACCTCCGTCTTCTGCCCAGCACGCGCCCTGCGTGTTCGTATACTCACAAGCGCGTACGTGCTGCCACGTGCACACTTGCACCTTCACACTGCTTCGAATTCGTGTCACCACCACGGTAGGTGAACGGGAAAGGAGAAATATACCCCGAGCGGTGTTTCCATGGCACAGCTCACTCAGTGCACAACTGCTGAAACGCAAGCGTTTCAGACTACTCTTCCACTGTTGTATTTAACTTTTGAGGGAGATTACTGCAAAGAGCTCACTCAGTACCGTAAAGAAGCCGCAGCCAGAGAGCAAGCAGGATGTCTATTAAATGCCTACGAGTCCCCTGCTATTTCTCTAACAGCGCTGGAAGTATTTTTACATTCTTTTTTGGCTATTTTTGAGTGTTGGTGTCTTAACAGCGCTTTCAGAAGTATCATCTATGCAGACTGTTAAAAATGTAAAACTACTTTTAATGCTAAAATAATAGAAATAACATATCAGACAAAGGAATTATCAGCTTGCAGACTGAGACTAAAGAGCTGAATAGGATTTTATTAGCAGTAAAATTCAGAAGCTGCATTCATGGAAAAAAAAAGCATCATCTATATATTGATGTCATCTGGGCAGTGAAACCATTTTAGATGCTTTACTTTTCCTCTCTGCCAAGTACTGTGCTCAGCACAATACAAAGAGAACTCCTTGGCCCCAAAGACTGTGTTGTAAGGTGATTAGAATTAGATTAATATAAGATTACTTGGCAATCCTTTAAAAATATGCCAGCAAAATGGGAAATAAAATTTTAAACCAGCGCTATCACTCTTGCAACGTAACACCAGTGGTGCTCTTGAAAAACACGTCTCTTACAGCTCTGACCTTGTGAAGCTCTTACCACATCTGATCGCAGCATAGCCTGCGCTACGCTTTTTGGAAAACCTCAGTATTTGCTCCTTATACACCTCTAAAAAGGCATACTTGGGCTGCCCAAACTCTGCTACTTTACCCCAAGCCTGAGGCTACGCTGTTGGCGGTGATCCCAGCGGCTCCGGGATGTTACGGAGGAATCCTCAAGCCAGGTATATTGGGCAGCTCTCGCTCCCTCGTACCCCAGAGGCACGGCAGCATCCGGGTGCAATCCGTGGATAATTTTTCCCCAGGTTTAACCTGGTATTTGCTCTTCATAGCTCATGTGACTGCCTCACAAGTAGCATGCTTTGAAGGAGACTTCATGCATGCTTTACCGTAAAGGTATTTGTCTCGCTGCCACTGGGAGATGGTAAAACCTGCACCCTACTGTACAACACCCAACAGATGTCCTTGGTTGAACCTCACCACAAGAACTTCAGCACCTTTCTCTTTTTTAGGAAGAAGGTGAATGGGGATGACTATTTCTTACTATTTTTATTTTCATTTATAAATAAGATGTTCTAATTTCACATCAAAATTGAAAGGTCTCTGTAGATGCAGGAAAATGCTTTTTACTTCATCTTTTAATGTTCTCACATATCAACAATGGGGTCATCTCACATACTTCAAGAATGAAAATAACCTCTAACTAGAAGTCGTATTCTAAGTTTGGTGGGGTTTTTTTCATATTCCAAAGAATTCTTTCAATGTTCAAGCACATATTTCTAATACTCCAAGTATAACAAAAAGACTTGTAACAAACTATGAAAAAGTAGCAGTTACCGACTGGGGAGTTATAAATAAAACTGTAAAATATTCAGCTGATCCATAATTCATTTGGTAGCAGACACCCAGCCATCTGGGCTGGGGTGAACTCATGACTCTGGAATAGGACTGTGGATGAAGATTTTTGCATTCAGAATAAATGCAGCCACCACAAAAAAAAAAAAAAAAAAAAAAAAAAAAAAAAGGAAGGAAAAAAAAAATTCAAACAATCAAACTTTTGTGCAATGCTGGCTTTCAGGTTTTACTTTGGCCTGCGTGTTTGTTCTTTACCTACAATTGCATTGTCTGATTACATGCGAGCACACTTCAAAAAATAAAGCAAAACACTTCTTGAAGCTGATTACCAGCCTATGGACAGGACTTCAGAAATTAAATTAATCTCTCTTCCTGCCTGAACCCTCACTGGCAGCTCAATTCCCATTCTTGCAGCTCCCTGGACATGAAGGGCGTTCACGGCTGGCGGAAGGATCCTGCCTCAAGGATGCACATGCACACAATGGAGACCGTGGTCTTCGAGGCAGTACTAGTCTACCTCTACTTATTAAAATACCCCTGTATTGGCCTCTATTGGGTTTGTGTGACAAGGTTTTGGTAGTGGGGGCGGGGGGGCTGGAGGGGTGGCTTCTGTGAGAAGCTGCTAGAAGCTTCCTCTGCGTCCAACAGAGCCAATGCCAGCCGGTTCCAAGACGGACTCGCCGCTGGCCAAGGCTGAGCCCTTCAGCGACGGTGGAAGCGCCTCTGGGATGATGTATTTAAGAAGGGAAAAAAACAAACTGTGCAACTGCAGCCAGAGAGAGAAGAACATGTGAGAGCAACAGCCCTGCAGTCCCCCAGGCCAGGGCAGCAGGAGGGGCAGGAGGGGCTCCAGGAGCACGGCCAG
>NW_010537080.1:0-8747 GCF_000687285.1 Phaethon lepturus | reverse complement strand
AGATCCTGTGGGAAGCCTGTGCTGGTTCCTGCTCCTGGCAGGACTTGCAGCCCCGTGGAGAGAGGAGGCCACAGTCCTGAAGGACTGCACCCCATCAAAGGGTCCCAGCCTGGTGCAGTTCATGAAGAACTGCAGTCTGTGGGAAGGACCCATGCTGGAGAAGTTCATGGAGGACTGTCTCTGGTAGAAGGGATCCCACAGTGGAGCTGGGGAAGAGTGTGAGGAGTCCTCCCCCTGAGGAGGAAGGAGCAGCAGAGACAATGTGAGATGAACCGACCACAACCCCCATTCCCCGTCGCCCTGTGCCGATGTCAGGGAGGAGGTAGAGAAAATCAGTAAAGTTGAGGGAGGAAGGAAGGAGTAGAGGGGAGGTGTTTTTAAGATTTGGTTTTAGTTCTCATTATCCTACTCTGATTTGATTGGTAATAAATTACATTAATTTTCCCCAAGTCAAGTCTGTTTTGCCTGTGACTGGTGAGTGATCTCTCCCTGTCCTTATCTCGACCCACAAGCTTTTCTTTTTATTTTCTCTCCCCTCTCCAGCTGAGGAGGGGAGTGATAGAGCGGCTTTGGTAGGAATCTGGCATCCAGCCAGAGTCAACCCACCAGAAGCCCATCCTGGTATGGAAGGTTACACTTTGCTTTTAAGAGTACGTCGTTCTAGGCTAAATGCTGTAATACCTGTGTTAATGCACTGGAAGCTAGCGTGGTATCTCTAAATGACAGTGCTTTCCAAATAGATGGGCAATAGCAAGCCTTAAACCCTCTATTTATGCCACTAATGGCTCCTCTCTGACCAATGTGAATCTAAAGCACAGCTTAAATTATCGGACATACAGAATTCATACAGGATTGCCTGCAGCTGCTAAAATTTTCTCGGGGTTCATAAAATGATTAGACAAATTCATGGGAGAAAAATCCATTAAGGGCTATAAAGCACAAAGGGGTTGTCCTGGGAGGTTGGAAGGATGCATCGGTATGTGTCTGCCTCATGCTCACACCCTTTCCATGGTACCCACTACTGACCATTGCTGGGAAGATGATGCAGCTCAGTGGGTCAAGTACCATTACAATGCACGTTTACAGGCAAGCCCTGCTCACCACCCTGGCTGTGGAAAGATAGTTTTCCAAAAATAAGCATCTGCTTAAGCTTTTGCAGGCCCCAGGTCAGCAGTTCCGCTTGAAATGTATGGCTGCAAAATCAGTCTTTGCTTCTCATGTGAGATGGATGCAACATGCTGCATCTACTGCAGCATCTTCTTGGAAATTTTTTGTTATTCCTACAGAAAACAAGCAACCCCCCTCCCCAAGCCAAACCAAACAAGCCTGTGGGACTTGAAAGCTGCAAGAATCGGACCCTGAACCTTACAGGACTTGAACCGGTACGTTCCCAAAGGCAATCTCTGAAAACATGCTTCCCAGCACAGCCATCTTCTCGCCTATTTTCTGGTGTTTTCTTCCCAGACTGTGCAGGGCTGCAGTCTATCAGTTTCAAGAGCACGCAGCTGCTGACATAAGATTGCAACAAGCTCTACATTGTTAGTTCCCCTTTCTGAATCGCCCTTGGCTGCTTTTCAAAGACTGGTACGTCCCGAGTGCTAAGGAAAACCCCGTCTCCCTTGATCCCCACCACTGCAGCACTCCAGCCTGCACAGAGTGAGGATCACGGCTCTCGGCACACCTCCCTGCTCCAAGAGCTTTCCAGCTGCTCCAAGCATCTAGTGGGTTTTTTGGTCAAGGAAGAACCTAGCTATGCCCCCCGGACAGCAGTACAGGCTGCCAGCGTCCTGTCCTCCAGCACCTTTTAAGCAAAGGCGTTGCTGCACCACAGGATGCAACTTGTATCTCTGGTTTGGCCTTGGGCATGCAGACTCCTCGAGGCATTAGACAACTCTTCCTCTTAGCAAGCACGTCTGGATTTTTCTTGCCCTTCTCCCCCAAAAGGCTCAAAAATATCATACAGGTCACAGAAGGGGATTGGACACCAGCTTCCAATTTTTCAAACAGGAAACAGGCAAGGAGCTTATCTGGAAACATACACAGAGAGTAAGGGAGTCCATGGCATTTGGGATGCCAGCAGGATAACCGCCTCACTCCCACACCCCCCACCTCCAGGTCAGCTCCGTGCCTGAAGCCATACCCAGCATGGGAGATGTTGGAAACAAAAAGCAAAGAAAATTGCTCGGCTGTTTAGGTTGGCTTAAAGTGAATATTCTTGGAAGGTTTTAAGCCTGGGAAGGTTTTAAACATTGCATCTTCCCAGTGTGCTCCTATGATGATACAACGGGCACGCAGGCAACCATGAATCACAACTGCTTGCTCCCTTCAGACCCATTATGAGATACACATCTCTGACCGAGACGTCATGGTAGGTGCTTTCTGTATACAGGGCAGATAAGATGAAAGACCTCAAGGGAGATGCACATCTCTGTTCAGAGCGACAGCGTTTCTTAATCATCCAGCCTGGTGAAATCGCTGAGGAAAAAAAAGTCATGCAGTTGTCACTTGAAAAGCAAACTTCAATATTAGTGGCATATGCATACTCTGGAAACCATCTAAAGAGGAGCATTAGGTGGCAGTTTCAAAAATATGAAAACTTGAGCAAAACCACGAACAAGAAAAGGATGGCTAACTCAATCCTATCATTGCCACTTATGAATTATTCACTGGGCTGCAGCCCACGTGCACAAGGCACACTTTTTAATGCGCTGTGAGAGTACATTACAGATGGCTCCCTGCCATCTGTGCTGGGAAGTCCCTTGGGCACATATTTTGCAGCAATCCCAAAGGGGAGAACCATGCTTTGGCCAACCCATGTGCCTACGAAGGGAATACGGTCCTCTGTGCCTGCAGCAGCTCTAGGGTAGTCCTGTAGGAGGTCAGCGCACTTTCCACCTCCCCTGGCTTGTGGCATTGCTCACCCTTTCTAAATACATGCTTTCCAGCAGAAAACATCTGCAAAATGCCACAGAAACAACAGAGGTTTGGGGATTGAAAGAGGGTCACAGGGGAAGTAGTCCTGTATCCAGAGCCTAGGGCCACTGCATCCCGCGTGGACTGGTCCCATCCCAAGTACCGTCAGAGCAGAAGCATGCTGGGTCACTAGCTGAGATTAGCTGATATGCCTCCTCTTGTGCCCAAAACATTACTGTTTCCTTGCTGTATTTCCAAATGTGATTTCAAAAGTTCAGAGGAAAATTACATCAGTCTGAAAATCCCAGACTGACTGCCGGTGCCAATTCTTTTTCTCATTATTTTAAATTGGGGAGAGAGGAAGGGAGACAAATTATTTTGGAGAAAAACACATTTTTTTCAGGAAGCAATCCTTTCGAGAGCGCAAACCAGAGGTAATTTCTGCTGCCAAAAGCTCCCATGCACAGAAGAGGTGGTGTGCCCAGCACCCCACTGCCTGCGTGTTCTCTGCAGTCCTGAAATTAGCATGGTCTTTTTGGGATGGACAAAAGCCAAACCAACAAAACAGACGCTGGCATTTCTCTGCAGTGCTGGGTTAGTGAATACCTGACAGCAGGACTCCAGCAGCCAGACCTATCCCACAGCATGCAATTTTTTCATTTTCCACAGCCAGCAGTTCTTGTAGCAGGATTTCTCCTACTGCTGCAGTTGGCCTTGTGTCACTACCTTTAGTGACTCAACTTCATTACACCAGCCTTCATGAAAATATAATCATACCATCAGAAAATCTGAGCAAGGGAAAGGATGAGGCCCCACAGCTGCATCTCTTGGTGGTAATTTCAGGGGGAACATGAGTGGGCTGAGACTCCCTGAAGCCCCATGTGCCTGCTTGCTCTTACTTGAGAGAGGATGGCTGAAGGTGAAGCTTTTTCAGCGATACTCAGCATCTTTGGGCACGGCCAGGCATGGACCACTCCACCTGCACACCTCCATTACTTGCCTCAAAGGATGCTTTTCAGGGGCACCTTAAGAAAACAGGTATCTACTTTCCATGCTTGGCAGCTAGTCTGATTTGCAAAGTCCCCCTCGATGGCTGCTTTATTTCTGGCATGGACAAAGCAACGATCACCCCCGGGAGTGCTGAAAGAGCACATTACTGGGAAGCACGTTTGATGCTGCAGCTCAAGCAGACAGGCCTGGTTCTCCTCCTGAAAGAGTGGTGGGACCAGCCAGAGACACAACAAAATATAGTCACCACTCCTTGCTTTGGACAGAGGTTTGATTCACCTCCCGCTGAATCAAGCATAAGACCATACAGATGCAATTTCAACACCACACAGTGAATTAAACACTCATGGCTTGATCCATTAGCATCTACCTTGATTGCGGGTCGACCAGGGTAGACAGCAAGACTGAACCAGAAGGTACGCTTACCCACTTGTCCTCAGCATGAGCCACATTCATCATAGGTCTACCATTTCCTGTAACGGACCTTTCAATACAAGGCTGGAGGTGAGAACTCTGCAAGGGGGTTGCTCTTGGCCTGATGCACAGGAAGGCAGCTACGTGGATAAATCCTGCTGCAACTATGGGGAGTTTGGGACATAACTCACAAACCAGGACCATTTCCTCACAGTCTGCACTGATCAGCAGGGTATCATCTCCTCTCATGCAGCTCCATTTACTGAGGTTTACGTGATTTAACTCCACACATCAGGGAAAAAACAAGGCCAGCAATGAAATACTAACGCAAACCCACTAACAGGAAAACGTACTTTTTCCAACAAGAGTTACTGGCAGCTGCCTTCACAATGGGAAAACAGTAAACAGCACTAGGACCGTGACACCCACTGATCCGCACTAAGCAGGTGCCTTCAACAGGTGTCACACTGCCATCCACTGATGTTCCTCCATGAGATTTCCTGCCACATCCATCAGCAGCAACCCCGGCAAGCCTTTATTTCCTCTCCTTGAGATATACCCGAACAATTTGTCCAACACTTTGACAATCCAGTCTAATTACCAGGACAGGTATCTGATGAAGTGTGATGCAATTGCACTCTCTTGCTGCTGGCTGCCAAGCCCGCGCAGGTACAGCTGGGTAGCAGGAACGAAATGCGGCCCTGCTCCAGCTAGCACTTCTCCGCTCCATCTAGCTGTGAGGACCTGCCAATCTCCATCTAGCTGTTACGCTGCATACCACACCGGGTTTCTTGGCTAAGCCTTGTCTGCAAGGAGAACGGAAGGGGTGGCTCTGGTGATCTGGCAGCACAGTCCTCACGGTCCCAAATGCCACCAGTTCACATTCCTGGAAGGGCTCTCCAGCGGCCAAGTGCCACTGGGGAGCCCTGAAGTAAATGGCAGGAAGCGAGCCAGGTAGGCAAAGGGAGAGACCCTAAAACACAGAGTATGAGGAACAAGAAAAGAAGGACAGAAAAGTCTCCAGGGCTTACAGAAGCTGTGTGATGTGCCTGGTGTGTTAATGTGCGTGGAAAGAGATGTAATCATGTTTTTGCCTCCCATCACACCTCCAAATGACAGGGGACAATGGCAACTCCCTGCCTGCGTCCAAGGTGACAGCTCTTTTCAACTGCTGGACAAAGGAAGGGCAGACAGACCTGAGCCCTGGACAAAGGAACAAACCAGTCTACATGTTCTCTGCCTGCACAGTGCAAAACCAAGAAGGACACAGTACACAATGACATCTCAGCCCTACCTTGTTGGAGAAGCAGTGACAACGTACCACATCTCACGAGCCTGAGTCCAGTCACCAGTCACTTCAGCACCAGAGTGCAGAAGAGGGATTAAATTTCCTAAACTCACTCAAAACAATTTTCTTAGGGTAACTGTTTGCAAAGTTAGGACGTTTTAGCCATTGGCATTTGGGACTGAAATGAACCCTTAGAAATTTCCCTTTCCCAACAGGAGCAGCAACTTTCTGGTTTAGCGGGTGGATACACCAAAATGCAAAGAAGTGGAGGGATCTCCGAGTAGCTTAGTGTAAAAGGAAAAAGCCACAAATCCTAAAAGTGTGTCCTGCTGGAAGGAAACATGTTGAAGACTTCAGTAATTATAACCTGTGAGACACAACCACCCACACATATATTTGAAGAGGCCACGGTCCAGCCCTCCACACTAAGGATTTCCACCCATTTCAAAGGGAGGTCTGCACCGGGTCTGACTGGCTCGGGCTCCCACCCCAGACATTTCCCCAGGCTGAAGATCCACTTACCTGCCTGGTTTGTGGTTACATTTACAGACACAAACTGCCGGGCTCCGGGGTTCTGGTCGGACACTCCATTCACTGCCTCAATTTCAAAGGTATAGTTTGTATGAGCAAGCAGATCCACCATCATGACAGAGGTGTTTTTCAGGCCGGTTTGCTGGGGGAGGTACCTGACATGACCGCCACATGCCTCACACAGACCTGAGTGTGAGTTGCACTTCTTGCATGCAATATAATAAGACACATCTTTCCTTCCACCAGTATCAGCAGGGGGAATCCATTCCAGAAAGACACTAGTCTCGTTAACATTTGAGATGGCACTCCGAGGAGCAGAGGGGGGTCCTGGTTTGTAAAGTAAGAAAAACACATGGTAAAAACAGTATTATCAGTCATCCTGCTCTCTACTACTCTCTAGGCTGAAAAGAGATGCCCTGTTGCTCACATGCCAAAAAGCACATGGCGACCATTTGCAGCAGCACCTGAAGAATTGGGAAAATGGGGATTTGTTCTGAGCACTCCCACCTCACCTCCAGGGGTCTGTGTCAGGATGCAGCCACCTGCGCGGAAGGACAAGACATGGGGCTGGCTCACACCCAACAGCAGGAGCACTCCACCTCAGGGCATTGCCTCTGGTTCTCTCCTTGCTCTTCCTGCGAAGGCAGCTGCAAATCTTTGCTCTGCCCAAGTCGCTGTTGGCTTCACCAGGGCCAAGATCCATGCTCCTTGCCCCACTACCCATGTATTACTAGCCCTAGGCCCTAAAAAAAGACATGCACCGGGGTATTCACTCAACTCAGACTCTGAATCTTTCCTCTGCGTGCACCCGTCTCTCCCCATGAGCTATTTGGCAACAGTGAAACCTGAGCTTGGGCATCCAAATTACTCCTAAGTGAGACGCTCAATGGAGCCCAAAGCAGATGGTGATCTATGCAGGCCACTGGAAACACAGCCGTGTCTGGCTACTCAACGGCAGCCTTCTTGTTCCTTGCCAAGCTCTAGCACGGTTGGTTAGCCACACCGCGCTTGCTTATTTTGCCAAGCCTCCCCGCTCAGGATGCCAGCGTGGTGCTGGCAAAGCTATCCGAGGAGGAACAGCTGCTGCAGAGGTACCAGAGCTCCTGCAAAAGGCGAGCTGTTTTCCTCCATCCTGCTGGGAAAGGCCACGGCTGGGCAAGCAAAGCCCACCTGGAGGCACCTCCAAGACTGCTTACTTGCAGAAGGTGCTGCAAGCTTTTTGTTTTTAACAGGCTTATGTTGGAGATGAAGGGCAAGCTGCAGATACACCCTGAAGACAGTGTAAAATGGCAAGCAGGAATCTCATGCAAGAGATGCGCAAGTTATATGCTCAGGGAATGCTAATGAACGAGGAAGAAAGGGGAAATTTATCAAAGCAAGCTGGGATGGATTTTAGTCACAGCACCACCAGAAGCTATACAGCAAAGACTGGGATTTTTCCAAGGGAGGTAGAGGAGGGAAGGCAACACGCTCGCCCTCAGTTTGAATGAAGCTGTCAAAACCCATGAGCCGTTCCTTGAAAAGAGCGCGACAAGTAGCTACACCAGCTAGAAATCCATATGAATTTAACAGCCTGTCTTAGGCTGTCATCTTCTCGTTTTGCTGTGATAATTAAACTTGATTCGTTATTTAAAACAGGCAGTGTTGCAAAAATGAAACTAGCTTATAAAACAGAAGCATTTTCCTCTATTTCCCTTGCCTATTCCCCTTTTCAAGTCTATGAAATTGGTAACACTGATAAAACACTTCATGATTTCAACTCAAGCTGCTCTGATTCAATGAAAAACTCACTGCCAGAGAAAATAAATAATCCTGATTTTTTTTTCTTGGGGGGAAAAGCAGTTGAAGACAAAAGCTAGGAACAGCAGATCGGCTTTGTTTTGTTCTGTGATCACTCCAGATCACTATGAATGGAGAGCAAGCCGCTCGCAACCTGCGCCGCAGGGACCCAGCACTGTTTAGCTAATGACACCAAGGTACAGCCCAAGTCAGGACTATTTTCTGCTCTGTCATTCTCATACTGATATAATGGAAACTATGAAATTCATCACTGGAGCTGTGTGGAGTTATATAAATTGCAGTCAGGGTTATTTTTATAAGTTTTTTCTGCTTAAATTGCCCTGCTTTTTCTTCCACTAGATGAATGTCCTTTTACTGCTACCAGTACTCTAGGAAAAGATAAAGAACTCAGGCACAAGAAACACTTACTGGACAATGTGTCTTTAACGGGGGATAAATTATTGCTTTTGTAAAGTCACCAGAGGTTTTTACTTGCTTTGTACAGAAGAGTCAGCTGCTCTTCTTGAAGTCTTAAAAACATCAACTTCAGTGGAAGTGCTTTGAAACTACTGGGACTTCATAACCTATAAAATTAGCATTCTCACAGGGGCACAGAGAAAGGTCTTTAGCAGTCTACAGATATGTAACAAGACCTATCTGAAGAATCCTGAAACCGCACTTGAGTAAAACTTTGATAAGTCACAGCTGGGAGAACAAAACGATGTTTTACCGTTGGAAGAGGGGGCCCCAGGTCTGCTAAGAATTTCCAACATCCTTTTGTCAAGGACAAAGACACTAGTTCACTGAATTTTTT
>NW_010537079.1:0-314 GCF_000687285.1 Phaethon lepturus | reverse complement strand
CAATTACTGTAGTTGTTGTTGTTTGGGTCCCCATCTCAACCGTGGTGTCCTCAGATGCATTTTGGGTCCCTGCCTCAACTATAGTCATCTGAGAGTACTGAACTGTGGCTTGATAGCACAGGCCAGGCTCCAGTACATTACTAGAAGCTGCTGGTTTTCGTTGTGGTAGGCAAGGCACCCTTCTATCAGGTGGTTCATCAGTTTGCCAGGGTTGCTTGCCTGCTCAGGTGTAAAGGCCCAGGTTATGGGAGGTGATAACCATCCTAGGAACCTGCCCAAATCCTTCCACACACCCTGCCACTCATGGACCTGCT
>NW_010537078.1:18549-25153 GCF_000687285.1 Phaethon lepturus | reverse complement strand
CCATGGGTCCTGCCGGTGGTGAAGAAGGTGGAGCAGATGATTGCCAACGACAACAGCCTGAACCACGAGTACCTGCCCATCCTGGGCCTGCCCGAATTCCGGGCCAATGCCTCCCGGATCGCCCTGGGTGATGACAGCCCCGCCATCAAGGAGAAGCGGGTAGGTGGTGGACAGGGAGCGAGACCACTCCTTGCTGGAAGAGCTGCTGGGATCCCCAGGGCGTCTCAGCAGCAGACCATGCAGAAGAGCACAGATATGTGGAGTAACTGCATTTCTCTGACATGGTCTTTACTGGTTGTAGCTTACTTGATGAACTGGTGTGCTTGAAGCTGTTTGTGCAAGTAGTCCTAGTTTTTTGTAAAGACCAAACATGGGCTGTGACTGGAATTTGTTTTTTCCTTCATTTTTTAACGGTTGCCCTATGGGAAACTAAGTCAGATAATAGACCACCTTTCCTTAAATAAGCTACTAGCTGGGAATCTGCTCTGTGCCAAAAAGTAACATGGATAACTGGAGTCTATTTATAACTGTAGACAGTGTCAGGACGGGCCTGAGTGCTGAAGACCACTGGAAAGGGATGGTGTCCTGGCTGGGGTGACCCCAAGGAGCATGTCTGGGATCCTGTCTTGCTCTTGCAAGTGTCTCTCTTCTCTGTGCACTGACAGTTGGGTTGACCCAGGTGGACCCTGCTGGCAACTCTCTCTGTTGCAGATTGGAAGCGTTCAGTCCTTGGGCGGGACAGGCGCTCTGCGTATTGGCGCGGAGTTTCTGAGGCGGTGGTATAATGGAAACAACAATACGGCAACCCCAGTCTACATCTCTGCTCCGTCCTGGGGTGAGTGTTTGTTGTCCGTGCTTCTGCCTCCTTGCAGGGAGCCCTGTGGGTCAGCGGGTGAGGGAAGAACAGCAGGGGCCTGATCAGTGAGAGAGGGGCCTTCCTTATCTGGGTAAAGGGAGATACTGGGACTGGAGAAGGTGGCTTGCTGGAGGTGGGGCCTGCCTTTTGAAATGTGATTTCTTTCATCAGAGAACCACAACTCCGTGTTTGTGGATGCTGGTTTTAAAGATATTAGAACCTACCACTACTGGGACGCTGCTAAGAGGGGTCTGGATCTCCAGGGGCTGCTGGATGACATGGAGGTGAGTAAAACTGGCATGGGATGGGTTGAGCTTGGTGCTGTGCTGTCAGCAGCTGGATGGGCTGTTGTGTGCTGTGCTTGGATGTGGATCTCTGCAAGAGACTGACAGTGCCCACAGCAGCTCAGGACCTCTCCCTCTACTGTGGGTGCCCAGTCTCGCCTGTGTGTGTGACCAAGACCTGCTCTCTCCTCAGAAAGCCCCAGAGTTCTCCATTTTCATCCTCCATGCCTGTGCACACAACCCAACAGGCACGGACCCTACTCCTGACCAGTGGAAGCAGATTGCTGCTGTTATGAAGGTATGGGGTGCTGCTGGGGACAGATAGCTCTTGAGCCAGCCAGAGCTATCGTGCATCCAAAGTGGGCTGTAGGGAATGACATGAGATGTGGCAGGAGCTGGAAGAGTCCCACAGGGCAGGTGTTGAGGGGAGAGGCTGACAGGATGCTGGTAGTCTGTGCTCAGAGGATAGAAACATCCCAGTTCTGCTCATGCCTCCAAGTTCTTGCTTTCAAACGCTGTGTCATGGGCTGCAGTATGGTTTCTTATGCTGGAAAGATTTTCCACAGGCACCTGCTTTTCACGGGTGCTGGATAGTAGGATACAAAGTGGTGCATCTCTTGTACCTATGTCCTCAAATGCAGTTTTTTCTTGCATTTATCCTTGACCACTTCAGTCTTCCTATTCCTTTACCCCAGTGGACAGAAAATATCCCAGTCTGGTGTTGCCAGACCATGTTTCCTTTGTATTCACCTGGAAGCTCAATGGTCATTGTTTCCCTCCTATGGGGACAGCGGGGGGTAAAGTGAAGGTTATGGGGAAGGAGGTTCCCTCTAACACTGTTCCTCCTTGCAGCGCCGGTTCCTGTTTCCGTTCTTCGACTCGGCGTACCAAGGTTTTGCCTCTGGCAGCCTGGACAAGGATGCCTGGGCTGTGCGATACTTTGTCTCCGAGGGCTTTGAGCTCTTCTGTGCACAGTCGTTTTCCAAGAACTTTGGGCTCTACAGTGAGTGTCTGGCAGTAAGCTGGCCCAGTAGCATCATACCCAGACAGATGGGGCTGGCATGCTGGGGGGTGGGGAGACTTCTGCTTTGCCGTGATGTGTGGGACCAGTGGCTCACATCTCTTGGCTTGTCCACAGATGAACGTGTGGGGAACCTGACTGTGGTGGGGAAGGATGCAGACAACGTGCAGCGTGTGCTTTCCCAGATGGAGAAGATTGTGCGCACCACTTGGTCCAACCCTCCCTCCCAGGGAGCACGCATTGTGGCAACTACACTTTCTTCCCCCCAACTTTTTGCTGAGTGGTACGTGTCAGCAGGGCTGGTGGGAGAGGGAAAAGGGGGGGAAGCAGTCTCCTTGAGTGTCACACTTGGCCAGATGGCTCCAAACCACACAGGTGCCTGTCCTTACACTCTGCTTCCTACCTGCTGCAGGAAGGACAATGTGAAGACAATGGCAGATCGGGTCTTGCTCATGCGGTCAGAGCTCCGGTCTCGCCTGGAGTCCCTTGGGACCCCAGGCACCTGGAACCACATCACAGAGCAGATCGGCATGTTTAGCTTCACAGGGTTGAACCGTAAGTACCAAGTGGCCTGGTGAAGGGAGGATTGGGTGAGGACAGTTTTGCTGGGGGTGAATAGGCTGAAGCAGTCCAGGCAGGAATCTCTTGGGGATCTCACTGGAGTCCTGGTATCGCTGCCTCTGTGGCTAGGCAGGGATGAAGCATCAGGCAGTGTTTTAATGGCCAGTGCTGGAAGTTCTTGTGCTTGTTGTGAAAGATTAAAGCAGCCCTGAATGGTTCGTTGGGCTTTTCTGAGCTGTGGGATCACTGCTCTGACCGATGTCCAATTATTTCCCCAGCTAAGCAGGTGGAGTACATGATCAAGGAAAAACACATCTACCTGATGGCTAGTGGGCGCATCAACATGTGCGGCCTGACTACCAAGAACCTGGACTATGTGGCCAAGTCCATCCATGAAGCCGTCACAAAAATCCAATGAAGCACATGAACAACCAAACTTACATGAAGTCACCAAAGCTGTAGTGTGTAGTCCATGTCTTTCCCTGCTCGTGGCTTGCCTTGTTCCACACCTCTTGGGGTTTAATAAAGATGGGAGCAGTAGCTCAATCAGGGATAATCATCTTTTGACCTTTTTGAAATAGCCCTTGCAATGTGGTGAGCCAGTGCCCCCAGGAGGGTGGGGGCAGCATGAGCCACCTTGGCTCTTGTCAGACTGACAGCAGCCTGGTCTTCCGGCACTTAGAGCTGCATCTTTAGCACATCCAAATCTACTCCATGTAACTGATCAGTTTGAGTGAGGCGAAGTCCAGTGCCAGTGCAATGTGCTGTGGGGTAACAGCCCAGTCAGTTAGGATCTCATATGGCTTGTGAACTAATGTCACTCAGTAGTATTTTGGGGAGGGGTGAAGCTGTTGCTAGCTTTCCCTCACCTGGTTCTGAGCCTTATGTGAGCAAACATTTGTAATTGTTGATAATTGCTTCTTTGTGTTGCTGACAGAAAATTAAACCTCCATCTCTGAACATTACCTCTGCCTTGTATAATGTCGTGCCATCAGGCTGTGCTAGCCTCTTCCCAGGCTGAAGCCTCCACTTCATGGTTTGTCCACTGTGTCTTAGTTTGTTTCAAGGCTTTTCCTTTCTCCCTCGTGGTGTGTTGCATCTCTGATGATCACGGTTGCTACTAATGGGGCACAGTCCTAGTGGGAGAGTGTAGTTTGAGAGCTCCCTGTGACTCTACACAAAGTTGAGCAATTTCTCCCATGTCCATCCTGTGTTCCTCGTTCTGCGCCCCGGCCCTGTGCTGTCCAGCCCGTCCTGTCCATCTGTATGAGCTTGCTTCCTGGATGGTTGTGTGTTGCCCATCCATCTGGCAACCTCTCCTTGGCTGCTAATGTGACACGAAGTGGATCTTTCCTGTTCCTCCTTCTCAGCAGGCCCCTAGTGAACCACAACCTACTCCCCCTGGCTTCAGCAGGGCCTGCCAGCAACAGCCTGTGCTTCTGGCACTGAAAAAGAGCTGGGACCATCTGCTGCTGCTCTCTGTAGTCACTGTTTGCAGATCTATTTGTGAGCTCATAGTACCACCTTGATAGAGCACCCTCCTGCAAAGATCTTGGTGAAGAAAGGGGAACAGCCCCTTTCCTTGGGTCAGTTAGTGATGGTCACTGCTGCCCTGATGGATTTTGCTTGTGCTGCAGCTTAGTGAAGGCAAAAATGGTGCCTCATTCCCTTGCTGTGTTTGTAGAGACAGTGCATGGGGTCTCTTGTTTGTCCTTTTCAGATTAGTGTTCATGTTGCAAAAGAGAGTGAGCCAGAGGCAGCCTTTCCTCTGTGCAGGTGGTTACCTCCTCTTGGTATCCATCCATAGCTGTGACGATGGGGTGGTGGTTAAAGGATGACTTCTAGGGGTGATCTCAGGAGAAGGAATTGAAGGAACCAACTCTCCTTTTGTAACTTCTGGCATCTGCCTAAACTTACGTCCTTACAGACCTCTAGGTGTACGAGTCTGACCCACAGGTGATCTGTACCAGTGCTTTGCTGGCCTTACCAGCCTCGTTTTCCTTAATGAGTGACCTAAATTTCTCCCTTTCTGTAGTGTAAGCTCATTACCCATTATCCCATTTACCATGGCAACAGAAAACAGATTATTCCTTTCCTCTTTGCAACAGCTTTTTATGTATTTGAAAACTTCCTCTCTCCCCTTCACATCCATCACCAGTTAAGATTAAGCAACCCTGTTTCCTTCAGCCTTTGGGCTAGGTTGTTTTCCTGCCCTTGCTTTCCTCTTTAAATTGCTGTGTGTTTCCTTAGAAGGGCAGTGCCCAGACAGGGATGCAGTTATTCCAGCTGAAGTTTTATCAGCATTGGTGGACTATGAGATTTCTGTTGTTATTTGTCAGGCTGTACTCCAGCATGTGTATCCCACTATTGTGTTTGCAACGGCATATTAACTCCTGTTCTTCTCCAGTCCTTGTCTGCACTGTTGTGGTGCAACTCTTGGCACTGCTGAGTGCTTTCCTGGCAGCAAGAGTGACGGAGAGTCCAGGCTGATGGGGAGAAATTGGGAAGCACTTGCTGACCTGGTCCTCTAACCCGTTCCCTTCAATGATGCTGAGTCCTGTTCCTCCAGCCACCTCTGGCCATGCGTATGAGGGCAGCCTAGCGTGCTGGGTGAGGTTAGCACATCTTTCCCTACACCCATTGACACAGACAGGCCATCGCTGAGGGAGAAATCACTTTTAATGTTAACAACCCCATTGCGTTTAGCCTCTACAAAAACTACTGACTGGTCTGTACCAACTCGAAGGCTCGGAGAGAGCCTCCCTCGCACAGGCAGCCATGTGCAGGGAGGAGGATGGTTCAAAGCAGCGCGGAGCAGCCCTCTGCAGGGAGGGGGCTGCGCTCAGCAGTGAGCTGGGCCCCCTGCCCTGTGCCTAGCAGGGGTTTGGGAGGGCCAGGCTGTGTCGATGGCACAAGGTGCTGTGAGTGTGCATGTCACTAGGCATGGCACAAATGTGCTGGGGCCCTGAGCTGCGTGTGGCACCCCCTAAATAGCATGTTCTCCTTATGGTGGAGACCATGTCTGTGCAGCATACAGCACCAAGGGGCTCCAGGCCTCGCTGGGATGGGGATGGTAAATGATGCTAAGGGCGGTTCTGGGTTGGGCCACTCCTCCCTGCTCTGTCCACAGGGACGCTGTGCCAGACACTCTTCCACCTTTCCTTTCTCCACCTCTTCCTTGAGACCAGATGCTACCAGGGAGCAGCTGGGCAAGGGCCCTCGGACTCCAGCTAGCTCGTCCAGGCCCCCTGGGTAGTTCAGCCCCACCAGGGGCACATCCTTTCTCCCCTGGGGATGGGGCTCTGCACAAGTCCTGCAGGGAGGGGTGGCACGAGCGGGCAGGCAGGCGGGCAGGCAGCGAGCGAGTGCAGACCTGCTGCTGTTGAACGTGAGCCTCGCGGCAGGAGACCCCCATGCTGCAGACCTGGAAGACACAAGCGCAGCCTGGTGCAGGTGGCCAGAGCCTGCCCTCCCTGACTTGTTGCTGCTCAAACCTGCAGCACCTTTCCTAGCCAGGCTCGGGGATATTGGTGCATACATTTCTAACTGTGAAAACATGAGTCAGGGTCTCAGTCTCCAACATCCATTCCTGCCCCAAGTCTGCTGGCTGCATCCCTTGACCCTGCTCCAGCCCCCAGCGACATGCGTGCCTGCATGGGCTTCAGACCACATTGGTTGGCTTTGCTGCTTGAAACTTAATTTTATGTTACTAAAATTCAGCAATCTCCTATTTGCTGGGGAAGGAGTATTGCACAGAGAGGCAGGTTCCTACCTCCAGTCTGCATGGGCCTCCAGCACTGTGCTCCGGCCACGCTGCTGCTCAGGTGATTAACGGGGCAAGATTGGAGCTCTCCTCTGGCGTCTTCTCACCCTCCGATGACG
>NW_010537078.1:9656-18510 GCF_000687285.1 Phaethon lepturus | reverse complement strand
TGCCGGTCGCTGCTTGCGCCCACCTGCAGCAGCAAGGGTGCCTAGAGCTGGGTGCTGGGGGCGAGGGGTGCTCAAGGCAGGAGTGCATGGGGTCGGGCCAGGCTGAGCTAGCCCTCGGTGCAGTTTTGCCTGTTGCTGAGGTACTGCCAGGGAACTGGGCTAGCCCCTTGCACCACACTGGCCCCAAGTAGGGTGTCCCCAGGACAGGGCTGGGGAGCAGCTGACCTGGGCAGTGGGGTGCCAAGGCAGAGCTCTCCCTGGGGTGCTCTGTCTCCGGGTCAGTCACTTACTGAGTGATCTCAGCAACCTCCTGCCCAGCATCTCCTCAGAGCTGCTTGGTGATGAGCTGGTCCTGGCCTCTCTGCCCGGGGATTCTGCCTCCACCACGGTGCTGCAGCACTCACTGTCTGCAAAAGCCAAGCCTGGCTGCAGTGCCCCGGGGCACCACAGCCCTTGCTGTCCCCCAGGTTGTGTGTCCCCCGCCAGCCAGACTCACTCTGATGCTTGCTGTTCTCCTCGTTGTCAGCCAGCTCTTCCTGGATGAACGGGATACCTTCCATGCGCAGGAACACTGACTCGCTGGGACTGCGCAGCCCCTCGGAGCGGCTGCCCGTGGGGACACAGGACAAATTTCAGGGACGCCTGCTGTGGCAGCAGGTCCCAGCGCCAGGGACCCCTGGGGAGCAGGAGTGCGTGGGGAATGGGGATTTATGTGTTTGCACACTTGCACCTGTGTGCACGTGCAGGCACAGAACAGCGTCCATGGGTGTGTGCATGCAAATGCCCACATGCCCCAGGCCATGTGCAACTATGCGTCAGCGGTGGCATGCCCATCATGCACTGTCCTCCCAGGGGATGCGCAGTGTTGGCCCGTATCAGGGAAGGGATGCTGCTGGGTGATGCTACTCACACACGCTGCTGTTTCTCTCATTCAGGAGGGTGGTGGCATCTTCCTTGGGTGTCTGTGGGGTTCCCCGTGTGGTCGAGGCCTTGGTTGAATCCCTGTCAAAGGCCTCCACGTCAGGGGACTGGGGCGAGCTGTCCATGCGGCTGGCCACCAGCGCGTTGTGGTACTGCTGCCGGGTGACCTGGGCACACAGACACACACGCCCATCTCAGCGGGCACCGAGTCCCATTGGGACCTCCCGGGGTCTTGGTGGCACCAAACCCCTGGGCAGCAGGAACGCGAGACCCCCGGCAGCGCCCACTAGGTATCCACCAGTCTCCTGGGGCACAGCAGGACAAGAGTGTGCCTGGGCAGGGGTGGCTGTGGTGGGACGGTCCCTGCCAGCCCAGCCAGTACCTTGACAAACTGCACGTCGCAGAGTATGTGCACGGAGTAGTCGGGCGTGTAGATGTTGTTGCTGCTGCTGTGGAGCTGCGTGGTGCTGCCCCCGTAGTCGTTGTGCTCCCGGTTGGGTGACTCGGAGCGGTTGAGCCCGCTGCACCGTGATGGTGACCTGTTCACTGCAGGAGGGGACAGCAGAGAGGCAAACACTCACTCTCACTTGTGCCACTTGCGTCCCCGGTGCCAGTGCAGGGCTGGGGTGGACGCGTTGCCTCCAGCAGCTGTGCCCCATGCACACCGGGGCTGGCACAGGCCCTACAAGGACCTGCGGTGGGGTCCTCCTTGGTGCACGCTGGCAGCGGAGGCTCTGCGCCATGCCAGCCCCACGCAAACCAAAGGGACCGTGCAGGCAGGCATCCAACCTGGCACCGGCAGCAGAGGTTAGGGCTGCTGCCTGTCACGCTGACTGACTGACAGCTCTCCTGCTAACACAGGCCTTCTGCACGGCATTTGGCACAAATTCTCCTGGTTGCAACTGGCAGCCCACAGCAGTTTACTTAACCTGCCTCAAGGGCATGCTCCTGTCCACCCCGACTCCAAGAGAACAGGAGCAGAGGGTGCCACGGCAAGCTGGCCTGTCACTCACATTGACTGATGGCCTCTGACACACAGCTTGATGGATTTTGTGTGGTCAGTGATTTATTAGGGAACAAAGGCAGTTTGTTCCTTACACAGGTGACGTCAATATCTTGCTGACTTTGCTCTGCTGCTAAAACGCTCTTCTATTACCCAGGTTGCCAGAAAGCAAGGGAAGCAGGGCAGCGTGCGTGCAGGGCTGTGGGTAACCGTCGTCAGAAGCAGAAAGTAGCAAGAAAACCCAAGCACTGAGTGCAGGAAATCACAGAAATTTCACACCAAAGAAAGTCCAAGCTGTCCATGGCTCCCCTTTGTCCCCATTCCATTCTTCCTGGGATTTGGACCTTACTGGGGGGGCTGCGACAGGGACAGGGCTGCTGTCCCCCATCTGCCACCGGTGCACCAACCACTAGGGGCTGGCCGGCATGGTGGGGGGCTTGCCCGCCAGGGAAAGCCGTGGAGCCATGGCTGCTTCTCTCCTGGCGCTGCCTGGCATGCAGGGTGGAGGGGGCTTGGTGCACCATGCACAGAGAGCTGGAAAGAGCCTGGCACATGTGGAGGTCCCTGCCCAAAGCCATGCCCTGTTACCTGGAGAGCCAGCCAGGGAGTCCCCTCTGCTGAAGGCGAAGGTACGGGACACCGAGACGGGCACTGCAGAGAGAGGGAGGGGGAAGGAAGGAGAGGACAGGGGAAGGCAAGGGACAGAGGTGAGGTTGAGGGACAGACCAAGAGGAAGAATGAGAAAAAGAATCATGTGCCAGCAGCCCCAGGCTGGGCTCCCACCAGTGCCTCCAGCATCCCTTCCCATCTCTCTTACACCCTCCTGCTTCTGCTCCGGGGATGTGCTCACCAGCCCTGGGGACAGGGACACCATCAGGGACACAGACTTGAATGCTGTAAATCGACAGGCTGCTCTGTGGTGGGGTAAGAGGAGGTGAAGCTGGAGGGGACCAGCTCCTACCAGACCTGTCTGCACAGCCACACATCTCCCTGGAGCCCTACGTGTGGGCAGAAAGCATCTTCCTCCTGCCAACTTGAGTGCTGGCACCCTGCTCCACCCCTTTGCCAGCCACTGCCACGAGAGGGAACTTTGTGGTCAGCTTGTGCCACCTGGGAGATGGGCTGAAGCTAAACCAAGTCACTGTGCTTGGCATCTGGGATGCTTCTGTGTGTGCAGGCAAGTGGCAGAGCATTTTTTCCCCTGCCTCCACACAGCCTTACAGCTGCAGGCAGGGGCTGGCAGGAGCCCTTCAGCACGATGCCAAGCACAGGCATTCATGCTGGGCTGCCTGCAGCTTCCTGCAAGGCTCTGGGTCTCAGCAGGCTTGGGGCAATGCCGAGAAGAGCCGCCCACCGGGAGCTGCTTCGTGTGCGGACTGCAAGCAGCGAGGACCCCGCATCCAGGGCTGCCTGACCCGTTGCCACAGAGAGGGTGAATCACAAGCCATTCACTTTCCACGTTTTATTGCCATGGGTTACAGCAGCAGTGCAATGTCAAGGGCAGACATCTCCCTGCCCTGTGACTCGCTGCCTGCGGGCAGCCGCCCTGCTGCCCACCACGGCGTCGTCTCTGGGCCATGCCACAGGGGTGCAGGGCTCCGTGGGGGAGCATGGAGAGACCGACACACAGCACGAGCGATGCACCTGATGCCTCATGTTTGCTCTCACTTCTGGCAGCACCCGCTTCAAAAGCAGCAGGAGACACGAGCCCACGGGCTGCCAGCCCTCCTCCAGCCACAGCCACGCTTCCCCCCACTGCCAGCCCTCCTGCCCGGGGCGTGCTGCCCTCCCTCCAGCCGCTGTGTCCACAGCGTGGCTGCAGCACTCTAGAACCGTCCACTGCCTATGCAACTAATGTTTTAAAATTGCTTTGAAGGTAGAATGCCCAGGAAATTTGCCTTGCAGCCCCCTCCTTCCGATCTCCCTGCTCCTCCTCCAGTAACTCCTGTTTCTCGTCCTCCCCTGGATCAAAACCTTCTGCAAACAAAAGTCTGAGCAAAGGCACCAGCACAAAGCACTGCCCAGAACAACCGCGTCCAGCCGGAGCAAAGGACGGGTTGATAACCACCAGCACTCGCTCCCTGCTCTCACCGCCTGACCCTCCCGCAGCGGGGCTGGCCGTGCTGGGCCTCTGGCCCTTGCCCCGGCCGCCGATGCCGAAGATTGCCTGCCGATAAAAAGTTGCATAACAATGGTTAATTAATAACAAATTGTTAAACGCTCAAGGGTTAACACCTGAATTCTCTGCTGTGACATGCTACTCAGTAATTTCTGCTGTGTTTTGCTTCAAGGAGGAAGGAGGACGCCAGCCTGACAAGGGAGATGCCCCGAGAGCTCTGCCTCCCACCCCGCCTCCTCGCTGCCCAGAGGCGCGACACCGCACACGTCCCTGGCAGGCAGGGGTGGCTGGATGGCCATGAGCTCGTGACACTGCGTCACGTGCGAGCACAGGGAGCAAAGGAGCCCTGAGTGGGCTCCTACCATGGCCTGTGCTCTCCTGGCCCGTGGCCCGTGGGCAGCACTCACTGCGCAAGCCCCAGCAGGGCCCTGGGGATGCTCAGTGGGAGCACGGGGGCATTGGGCCATGCAGCAACACCCCAGGGGAAACCAGCTGCTTTATTGTTTCCTCTGTCCAAACCGAGCGTGCTGCGGGTGCGCGGGGGATGCGCACTGAGGGTTAATCCAGCAGTCCACGAGCCAGCCTTTCGAATGCAAGCAGAGCAAGCAACAAGAAATAGGTGAACCCTGGAGCTGCACGCAGACTGGGACCTGCAAGAGTGACAGTCACCTGCCCCAAGGGACTCTCCCTGCTCTCTCCATGACATCCCTCCCTATACCTCCCTAAAGGTTGAACTTCACGAGTCCTTCTTTTGGTTAGGCACCAAGAGCGCCCTCGGCTTACCATCGGCACTACGGCATCTGGGGCTTGGGATAAGGGATGTGCCAGACTGGGAGTGGGCAGCACCTCTGCCTGCTCCCAAGCCACCAGGTACTAAAAGTTTGCAGGAGTGACCAGCAAAGAAGTGGCAGGGGGGCTCACATCGGAGCCCCCTCTTAACTCCCACAAGCCGGGGATCTGCTTGTTAACAGTCAGCTCTGCAGGCAGGGAATTTACCGGGACTGGGGCGTCTACTTCCAACTCGCTATGTGCAAACGGCTCACAGGTAAATTGACCCCTCTCTGCAGTTCCCAAGTAGCCCTCGTTCCCCCAGCGGGGGACCCACATTCAGCTCATGCTCCGAGCCCCGGGAAAGCAAACGGGTCCAGAGATGTTACGCTGAGACCTACACGCGTAGGTAGGGTTTACTGCTCCCGCCGGCAAGGGCGTGCTGCCACCCGTGGGCAGTGCCCCTTGCAGCGCCCACCATGCTGGGACCCACTCGCGGGGATCCAGCACATGGCTGAAACCTCAAAGGGACCTCAAAGTCCCTCTGCATCAGCCCCTCAGCACATTGTTTCTCCACCGAGCTTTTTAAAGGGGGTGACCTCGGCACAGAGCCTGAGCTGCTCTGCGCAGGGTGCAAACCCATCCCTCCTCCAGCCGGCCGGTGCCGCAGAGGAGAGGTTTTAGAGCTCCAGCCCGTCTGGAAATACTTACGTAGGAAGGAAGACCCAGCCAGGCTGCCCACTTTTCGTACGTCATTATCTGAAATGACAGTTTGAGGTGTAGGAATCACAGAGGAAGGGCTCCTGCCCATTTTCCTGGCCACCAGCAGGCTTAGTGCCCATGGAGGCTGCTGAAGCAAAGGCAGGGCCAGAGGGAGCCTGCAGAGCCCTTACCTGAGGAGACAACAGCCATGATGGCAGGGACGCCATAGTAGGTGAACGCCCCGTTCTCAAACCGCAGCCCTTCCTTGCCAACCTCAACCTCCACTTTCCCCTGGAAGGAGAAAGAAAACTCGCTCAGACAGGCAGCCTGTGCTGGCCACCAACCCACCCAGGGCTGCAGGGACCCCCACAACCCTGTACAAGGCGGCGGGCATCTCTGCTGGCAGAAGCAGCCCAGAGCAGGGTGGCAAGGAGAGATGGGCCACTCCCTGCCACCCTCCGCTCGCCACTGCCCCAGGCACCTGTAGAATGAGGACGAAGTAGTCGACGGGGCGGTTGCGCTGGTAGAGGTAATGCTCCGCTGCCTTCTTGTTCTTTCGGTCGTACTTGAGCTCCTGGATGACGTTGGGGTGTTTCAGGAGCCGCAGCAGGATCTTCTCAGAGAGGTGGGGGGACTTGAAAGGCTCCACTTCTAGAGGGGAGGACACGCACACTCGCTCAGCGGGGCTGAGGCCAGGAACCCCTTGTCCTCCGAGCTGCACAGCCCCCCTTCCTGCAGCCTCGGCACCCCACTGCACGGAGGGGAGCCAAACGCAAACCCACGATGGCAGAGCAGTGGCATGCCCAGGGTAGGGGTCCAGGCAGGCAGAAACTGCTCGCTGGGGGGAAGCCCGACCAAGGAACGGCTCAGGGATGCCCTGTGGGGCTGGTGCTGCTGCAGGGAAAGGCAGGGCTTGCACAAGGGCAAGGGTACCTGTTGCCATGAATCGATGTGTAGCCAGGAGGAGCTGTGGGGAGATCTTCACCTTCATCTCGCTGTCCGAGAGCCTGAAGATGGAGAAGTCCTGGGGCTTGCGTCCCCGGTGGGGCACCCGCTCCTTCTTCCGATTGTCTGCTGCAGGGCAGAGAGCAGAGCAGTTGCCCACTTGCGGCAGCCACAAAGCCACTGCAGCTGCAGGGCCCCATACCACATGCACACGTATGGAGAGAGGCATGTCTTGCTGCACCCTATGGCAGAGCTGCTGTGGAGCAGCAGCTGGAGCAGCAAGGGGCACAAAATGTGCCATGCAACACAGCCTTAGGAGCAGCTCCCTGGGGGGGGAACAGAGTGGTGAAACACTCTTCTTTCTCAGGAACAAGTCCTGGGTTGCCCTGGCTGGACGCATCACCCACAGTTGGAAAGGAGCTTGGGAACCACCCATGGACACTTCATGCCCAACACACATGT
This sequence comes from Phaethon lepturus, assembly GCF_000687285.1. Taxonomy (NCBI): domain Eukaryota; kingdom Metazoa; phylum Chordata; class Aves; order Phaethontiformes; family Phaethontidae; genus Phaethon; species Phaethon lepturus. The sequence continues at coordinate 11,590 of NW_010537078.1, read as the reverse complement.
GCCTGGGTCAGGCCCTGCCCAACCACTGGCTGCTGATGCTGATGCTTTTCTATCTCAAGCATTTAAGACTCCCTGACATCTGACCAGCATCCCTCCGTCATTCTTGTCTTTCCCACCATGACTGAATTGCTCTGGGGAAGGACCACAATTTGCTCTGGCCTGTTTCCTACCCACATGTCTGTCTGTCTGTGCGGGTTCCCACCCTGGGTCCTGCAACCGCAGTAGCCGCTCTGGACACTAACTGTACAGATCCGTCTCATCCAGGATCTCGGACTTGATGATCTCCTCAATGACATCCTCCAGGGTGACAATGCCCATCACCTCGTAGAATGGATCTCCTTCCCCTTCGTTGTTTACCCGCTGCACGATGGCCAGGTGAGACTTTCCTGTGGGGGGAGAGCAGAGCGGCAGTGAGACCCCCACCCCTGGAGAGAGGGGTCCCCAGCACGGTAGGCTGGCAGGTGGACAGGGCTCAGTGGGAGGCACAGATCACAGACAAACCCCAGAAGCAGCCACTGTTGCCCAAACCCACCTCAACTGCACTAACCCAAGGAGAAGGGCTGGACACGCAGCCCAGCCTAACAGGACTGCTACTCTCCAGGCTCATTTCTAGGTGTCACAGGACTCTGCCTGGCTCTGTTTTGGGGCTACTTGATTGCTTTACCCAGACAATCTGCTGCAAGTCACTCCATTTAGCTCTTAGACAGCCTCCTGTGCAGGACCGAAGCGTACCTTATACCAGCTGCTTCTTCCTTACCCTTGGCTTCATTGGCACGAGACAACTCCAACGGAGCAATGAGACAGTGTCCTCCAACACAGAAATGTGAGCATGTCCTTGGGCTCTACTGTTTTCCCTCATCCTCCTGGTGTTTTCTCATTCTGTTGTTAATTATCTTTCCTATCAAATTGCCAGGAACAGCTCCCCCACATCTTTCTATCTATCATTGTCTGGACCGATCCTAAAGTTTTTCTTAAAATACGGGCAAAGCCTCCAGCTCCTCAGCACAGCAGCTGGTTTTAATGCAGAAATGCATATGTTTGTTTGCAGCTTTCAGCCTGGCTCCTGCAGAACTCTTGGGTGAAGCATCTGGATGCAGAGGCTGAATGCTTTTCAAGCCATCAGCTTGCACCTGAATATCTTCTCCAATCCCTGCCCCTAACAGCACCTCCTCTCTGTTACCTTAAACAAGCAGACTGGGACCAGGACCTTCCTTCAGCCACAATGATGGTGACTCCTCAGAAGTCACAGTGTTTCTCAATCACAATCTCAGCTTCCTCGCTTGTCCCCAGTAAGCTGGCGTCTCTGCTGACACGTTCTCAGGCTTCTTGCTTTTGGCATACTTGAAACATCGCTATTTGCTTTTACATGTCCAGCTCTCTGCAAGCTGTTTTGATTTCATCGGCTTCTCCCTTCCTTTATTGTCTGCTCTGATTTATGCTCCTGCTCAGCAGCTTGACCAGAACCCAGCTTCCAAGTCACAAACAACTTCTGGGTTTCTAGCTCCAATGTATTCTTGGACCTGTCAACGAACAGTACTGGTTTTTATTGCCCCTGTGGCTTCTATGCTGCTCAGCAGTGCACACAGGTTCTGAACCTCTAGTTTTACTTAAAACATTAAAAATGTCCTTCATCGGTGCCACAGACAGTTTCCTCTCCTTCTGTTCGCTCTGGGGTCTCCTGTTGCAATGCCTGCACAAACCCAACTGTACCATTGGCACTGCAGGGACTTTTGGAAAGCTGCAAACAAACACCTTATTTTCCCTTCCTTGAGCAGCAACTGTCACCCAAAAGGGGAGCACTCGCCAAGCTGAGTGGTGCAGTTGACATGCCTGAGGGACAGGATGCCATCCAGAGGGACCTGGACAAGCTCAAGAAGTGGGCCCATGTGAACTTCATGGGGTGCAACAAGGCCAAGGGCAGGGTCCTGCACCTG
>NW_010537078.1:0-9613 GCF_000687285.1 Phaethon lepturus | reverse complement strand
GCAGCCCCACTGAGAAGGACCTGGGGGTATGGGTGGGTGAAAAGCTGGCCATGAGCCAGCAACGTGCACTTGCAGCCCAGGCGGCCAACCATACCCTGGGCTGCATCAGAAGAAGTGTGGCCAGCAGGTCGAGGGGGGTGATTCTGCCCCTCTGCTCCACTCTGGTGAGACCCCACCTGGAGTCCTGCGTCCAGCTCTGGAGCCCTCAGCACAGGAGAGACATGGCAGGAGGCCACAAAAATGGTCAGAGGGATGGAACACCTCTCCTATGAAGACAGGCTGAGAGACTTGGGGTTGTTCAGCCTGGAGAAGGGAAGGCTCTGGGGAGACCTTATTGCAGCCTTTCAGTACTTAAAGGGGGCTTATAAGAAAGATGGGGACAGACTTTTTAGCAGGGCCTGTTGTGATAGGACATGGGGTGATGGTTTTAAACTAAAAGAGGGCAGATTGTGACAAGATATAAGGAAGAAATTGTTCACAATGAGGGTGGTGAAACACTGGCCCATGTTGCCCAGAGAGGTGGTAGATGCCCCATCCTTGGAAACATTCCAGGTCAGGTTGGACGGGGCTCTGAGCAACCTGATCTAGTTGAAGATGTCCCTGCTCGTTGCAGGGGAGTTGGACTAGATGTCCTTTAAAGGTCCCTTCCAACCCAAAGATTCTATGATTCTATGTTCCTTCTGCTATGCAGCTGCCTCTGCATCTGCTTCTCCCATAAAGCCTCCCCAGCAAACCCGTCTGCTGCTCTGGGCGAGGGGACGTGAACACTATTTATACATAAAGATGCAACAGGGGTGGGCTCCTGCCTGCTGCATAGCTCCCTCCTCGCCCGCTGGCGCCTTCCGGCACGTCCCCGCAGCGGGACAGGGATGAGCACATCCAGGGCATCCCAGCAGTCCCACCAAACACGTCTTGCTGGGGACCATGTGACCTTCAAATAACCCTGCCCTGGATCTGAGATGAGCAAATGACATTTCTCAGCTGAAGATCAGCACTATATGTTTCTCACAGCAAAGCTGGGGCATTTTCCACAGTATAAATTCCCTCCTCCTCATACCAAGCTTTTACTGCAAGATTTCAGAGAGCAGCTCACTGCCTCCCACGCCTACAGAATTAGAAACGAGAACCTAACAGCGCAGCAAGTAGCACCAAGATGCACTTTAAAAAAACAAATCAATAGCCTCGGGGCATTGAAAATTCAGCATGTTCTTTGGATTGGGCTATTTCACTCCCTTCATACACGAGTTTGTGCATCTTGTCTGTTCAGTGGGTAATAAAGCAACACGACTTGAGACTTAAAAAGAAAAAAGCAGCGCAGCTGGCCGCAAGACAGCACTAACAGCTATGTTTCATCTTGGCAAAATCCAACTTTTGAAAATGTCTCCTTTGCCAAACCCTGCTCCCAAACACTGGGGCCATCTGGTCTCCTACAAGTCCTTGGGTGAGCGAGGAGAGGGGAGAAGTTATTTCTTTTGGCTGAAAGCTTGTTGTTAATGACATTTACATGCAACCCAAAACCACCAAGCCCTTACAAAAAGCTTAGGTGCTACTTAAAGGCAGTCAGAGAGTAATGGAGGCAATTCTTTTTTTGGCTAAGCACCTACATGGACACTGTAATTTACTCTAGAGCAGCCTCAGAGAAATGTGACTCCATCTCCATGTTCACATAGCAGCAAATGAGATTATTTAGAAATAACCCATCACTGTTAGCCTGGGAGGAGACCCACGGTTTCACCGCACTGGGGGCAGAGCCAGGAGGGCTGTTAGAGAGCTCAGGAGTTCTTTATTTTCACAGAAAATAAACACTTGTAGCCACGCTATAAACCCCCAGGTTTAGGTTTCAAGGCTAACACCCACATTAGACAGAGCAGGTACCCAGCAATGGAAAATTGTTGCAATTCACGTGGTTGCTCCTGGCCCATGCTGGTGAGCTGATCCTGCCTGGCCAGCTGATACCCGTAACCGCCCCCCCCCGGCTGACCCTGCCTGGCCAGCTGATACCCGTAACCCCCCCCCCCCAAACCCACTCCCACCCCTCCAGAGCTGATGCAAATCACTGCTGCTCCCAGCTGGCCCCTGATCTCCCACCTGAGGGACATGAGATCGTTTGCAAAGTCCTGCCCCCCAACCAGGCTGGGTCCCGGGGCTCCCCCATCACTTTTTTTTAACAGACCTTATAAATGGGGGGGGGGGGGGGGGGGGGTTGCAGGGGGCCGTGGCGTTTTTGTTCTCTCATGGGCTGGGGGTGCTGCCAAGCTCAGCTCTGGCACAGAGCAAAAGCAGTGGCTTCTGGAGCAGGTATGAGGGCAGACGTTGGGAAATTTTATGAGGTGGAAGCAATGTCCAAGGGAGGGTGGCACAGGAACAGACCCGGGGACACCGGAGGGGTCACATTCTCTTCTGCAGCTGTTACCCTGCAGGTCTGTCTCCGTGGGAGTACAATAGAGGGAGATAAATCATTTAAGCAAACCCCCATACTTGATCTAAACCAGCTTTAAGATCTGTAAAACTGATTCCTGAAAACTGTGCTATTGTAACCGTTGCTTGATAGCTCAAATGAATTGAGTTATAAGGGTGAGCTGCTTCCCCGCTAGCAAGCTGTCACATGTGAATTTTACAGGGCTATCACCGACGCAGGAAAGCACAGTGAAACGCTTGAGAATCAAAGCCTTGGTTTGGCAAATGCTAGAACAAATGGGCAATTAACTGTACTTGTGCGAATAGCTCCACCGGCCTCCGCAGGACTGCTCTCGCACAGGAAGTCTATAGGTGATTAAGTGTCTGCTCAGCATGGGATACAACTGTACTAAATTCTTTATGAGCTACATGAAATCTGCTCTTTTCAAACAATAGCTTCAGTGGAAAGTTAATGCCTTAAAATGCTAAATTACATAGCTAATATAAACAGCTGAAAGCTTCCGGATGGAGTAAGCATTTGAACGGATATCTAAAGCTTTTATGTCCGTTTTTAGAAGCTTTGTTTTTCATAGGTACCTAAATGACCTTGGGCTCCTACCTCCACCTTAAAACGTCCTCCTTGATGGAAGAACAGGGTCTGAACACACGGAAATGCCTTTACTTCTGGGGAAGAAAGTACTGTTGGCTGCAAATATAGCCCAGACTACTTCCTTATCTTTTTTTTATGTAGGTGCTCTGCCAGAGGAATGTTAAAGATGCTTTAGCCTTGTCTCTCATTCCATGGGATGAGCATTCTGAGCATTAAATTTATTTTCATGAATTTTTACAGTAAGATCTAAAGCTGTTACTAGGAGATCAAAGGTACACGTGCAAGCCATGAACCATTTACAGCTACAAAATGGAAGGGGGGAAAACAAAAAAAAGGTATCACTGGTAAATAAGGTTGATTTGTGAAACAACCATGATGTAACTGAAATCTATTTTCTGTGTGCTTTTCATCAGAGCTCTTCTCTGGGTCAGGGGCTGCCAGCATCTCCGTGCCCCCCTTGCAGACCTGCACCTGAAGTAAGTGGGGGCCCTGATTTGAATTTCTTGAGCTGGAAACATGTGTGTGAGTGTGCTCTTGTGTTACCTCAGCTCTGCACCAAGGGTGGCACCAACTCCCACATGCCTGAGGAGTTGCACTCAGAGGCAATGCACATCTACACCTAAACAGGGGGGAAATACCCAGCAGGGCTGTGGGGGCACCCAGCTCCACAGGGAATCAGAGCTATGCAAAGGGAAAACTGTAAAATCCTAACCTAATCCAGACTTTCCGCAGAGATGAAAACTTTGCCTGCTTACATCTGTGTCTCTAGCAGAGTACAAAAGCCTTTCTCATACTCGTGCTTTGATGCTTTTCCTAATCCTAAGGAAAAGTGGAGGGAAGATGGAATATTTGGAATAACTGATCTATTACAGTTGACAAAACAGATCAGGAGGGTAAGGGGGAGATTAGAGGGGATACAGAGTCTCATCTTCCATCTGCTGTACAACAGGGCCCTGACCCCTGGGTAATGACCCTGCCTGCCGACAAACGCTCGGTCCCCCTGCGTGTTGGAGCCTAAGGAAGCCTACAAGGAAGCTGAGGCTTTTTCAAGCTAAAAAACTTATAAACAACCAATGCGAAACTGTTTTCACTGGTGTCTGTAGCGTAGGCCACTTGAGTCTTTCCCACAGCTCCGTCTGAAGGTGCCCTTGACAGCTCCCAAGAGGGAGATGGCCGGCTGGGTGCCCTCTCCCCCAGGGACGTGGCTCCTCTCTTGCTTTGCTGAACACGTCCCTGAGGCAGGCCTGCTCCTGGGCTGGCTGGGGTGGGGTGAAGTAGCCCAGGGTTCACACAGTAAGATTTAGCACGGTTTTGTGGGGAAAGCGAAGTAACACTTCAGGCAGAGTTGCAGCACGAGTCACTGAAACCATCTCTTGTGTATCGGCACCTCACCCACTCTCAGCCTGGCAATCACCCTTCAGGGGACCTGTATGGGATGGTTTCTGGGTAACAACCGGCTCCTTAACCTGTACAACTGGCTAGGGAGGTCATTGCTTCAGCCCATCAAGGTGCCCAAGACAGTGGCTATCACACTTGCAGAACTCTTGAAGGCTGGTTTAAATTTCAAGCCATGCTTTGTGCTTGCAATGACTGCAGGCTCAGGAGAAGGCCAGTAAGAAAAGCAGGTGAAATGGTACTGACCCCAGTTCCTGGCAAGTGTAAGCACCTTCTCCAGCTACATTCAACTTCTAGAAGTCTAATAGAGTGGAATATTTTGACAAGCAAAGACAGGGCAGATCTGTCCTCCACAAGACAGGCTGTTTTCCCTGCTAAACCAGGAAGTTTGGTTTTGGAGAATTTACTTTTAGTAACTCTTAAAAGAGGCCAAACCACAGAAGGCTAATTTGAGTTGCGCCTCAGCTTCTGCCCTGCTTGCAGGAAAATGAACATAAGAGCAAATTTAGACCATTTCTCTGACAGAGGAAAGTTATTTGCTGAAAGGTGCCACTGCTATATATGGACCCCTCAAAAAATTAGTCAATGAACTCCATAATTGATTTGAACAATGGGGTAAGACTATGACTTCCCAAAGGCACCTACAGAACAAGGAGGTGGACCACATGGAAATGCTCCCCATGAGGAGTTATATCACCGGACTGAAGCTGCAACATGCATTCCTTCAGTTGTCTTTTAGGGATGGATGAGAAACAGACGGCACCACCCACAGCTTTTCACACTGAATGAATGCATAAAACTTTCCTCCTAGCTCCATATTCCCAAGGTGAAGTTTATCCTACTGGGACCTCATCTGCCCCTCTACATTGCTTCAGCTTGCTAAATATGGTGCAGTTATTTCTCTGGTGTATTAGGTAATTCTTCCTGTGAGCCTAGAATAAAGCCAGGTACTCTTGAGAAGCACCAATACAATTTGCTAAGAAATTGTCTCCAAATTTTCTCACTCCTTCAGTAGTTTTAGCTTGTTTCAGGCTGCAGGTGGCAAAGTTACAGTACCGGGTGTGCATTTCCTTATTTCTAGAGAAGAGGGGACACAGATTTTGTGTAGTGTCCTCCACTTAGCACTTCTGTGTAAATGTTGCACAGTTATGCATGCCTTCCATAATGACCCTGGCTAGCTTGCCTGAAAAGATGGAAAACTGGGTGTCCAGGCTTTGTTATTTCAAAGTTAATTTCACTGAGTTTTGATGAGGTGATCAAGTAAAAAACATCATCTAGCACAGGCAATGCCTGCCTTCATCTGGACCCGCCTCACATTGCTGTAAGGCTGTTTTTCAATGCAGTTTTAGCAGCTGCCCTTCTCTTTCGGGCTGTGGGTTGAAGTCCAAGCTATCCTCTCACAGGCCAGCCCTCCCCTCTTTTGCTGTCTGCAGCCTTCTCTGCGTTTCCCCCAGTTCCCATTAGTGCCCCCAATTGAACCATCTTTCTCCAGGAATAAGTGCCAGAAGAGACATCGGGAAAGTTATGCAGCGGCAGGCTTGTGAAGGAGCAGACGTGAAGGGCTTGACCAGTGCTGCCATGATGGGGCAGGGACCAGGTTCTGTCAGCCAGGAGCTCACAGCCGCTCTCGGGCACTGTAACCACTCTGGGCTCCCGAGGCGCTACTGAAGCGGACGCTACTATTTTCATACAGTTTAAATGTCTTGGCAAGCTGATGCTGTAGAAGTGCCCTTCCCCAGGTCCATGGAGGGTAAGCCCATCTACACAGGGTCCTGCTGGGGGAGAGGGGATTCGTGACTCACCTATGGATTAAACTCAAGGCAAACATCAATGCATCTGAGTGGAACGGAGCTCAAAGGAAGTTAGGTGTGAGCATACCTAGGGACCAAGAAAGGAAAATTTCCCTTCAAACCCTGCTATGAAAGACCAGTGAGAGGAAAAAAAAAAAGCTGATAATCTTCATAGCTAGGATAGCACATTGAGAGAAAAGAAATGCGTCAGGTAAACAAGGCTAATACAGTGCGATACTGGTGAGTAGGAGGAGAGGCATAAAAGGGAAAGTGCTGGTGGAGGTGTGAGCAAGAGTCCCAAAGTGCTGCATTTAATCATCCCTTGACATTTTCAGTAAGAGAGAACAAATGTTTGTGTACTGTGGCAAGGAGCTCTGGCAGTGAAATTGTGTTACTTATACATTATGCAAAAAAAAATTACATTATGGGTACAGTGGATGTGGCAGAACATTAATCATTAGTGAAACAGATCAGAAGTATACATTGCTATCCAGGAAAGAAAGATACAAAATGTGATGGGTATTTTGTATAAACACTGTAATAGCAAAAAGAAATTAAGAATACAAAAACTTTTTCAGTTAATCATGGGGGAAGGAAAAGAAAGCTGGTGAGGTTTCCTAGAGCTTTGTCAGGGACCTAAGGACCTGGAGGTGGTTATCAATGCCTATGCTTACCAGAGACTTTAATTTCCTAGAAGGAGGCTGGGTTTTATCAGTGGGAGCATTTGCTGCCCTACAGGCACCTTGGATGTGAGAAGTGATGAATGCCTTCATTAAGCACTTGCTGAACCAACAAGCAATCAGCCTACTCTCTAATTAGTGGAGGTGTCACAGAAGACCTGGTCATGGAAAGCAACCTTGATTGGATCAAACAAGATACTTCACCATAATTCAAACAGACACCGAAAAGGAGACAGTGATGAAGATTCTTAATTACAAATGGGAAATCTTTATTTTAGAAATTAAATAGTCAAGTGAGTGGGGCTGAAATGGCAGTGGATGGGACTGAAGGCAGCTGGGAGCAAATGTCTGTGTCAGTGCAGGAGCTGGCATGGGAACCTGTATTTGGAACTGGGAAAGGAGAGTTTTGGAGAGGTTCAGGGCTGGGCTGGGGGTTGGCCACCTACAAACACAGCGTGCTGGGAGTGGCCAAATGCCTACAAATAGAAGAAAGATGATTCTGAAAACAGCAACACCTGGAGAGAAGAACATTTGGGGGGAAGAGCTGAAATTGCTAAACACCATGCTGAGTTAGATACTAAGACAAAAGCAAGGCTTTTCAGCCATGTCATTTAGAAAACACAGAGAGAATTGAGGCAGGAACAGAAATAAGTTTTAGGGAGAGCTCTACAGAAGGGCTGTAGCAAAATGCCCCAGAAGACCATGGTAAATAGGTTTAAGGGAGGAAGGGCCTGAAGTGAAATGCCAAAAGTTTAATGGAGCAAAGCTGAAGAAGGATGCATAATCTTCGTTTGAGATAAGGACTAGCATGTGAAAGCGCAGGGCAGGCACCAAGGCTTGTTAATGCCCCTGTCAGCTCAGGGAGCAACACACACGAAACGTCTCTGTTTATGCAGGGCAGAGAGGATGGCAAGCAAAGGGCAGTGCGCTAAGCAACCACACGTCCATTTCTATACGTCTGTTGCTCCATAGGGTACCAGGCTGTAGAACAAATTTGCAGGGGGAAGTAGTTGAATACATCAAAGTAAATCAGATAAAGTGCAAGGGAGGCTGACTGACGGGGACTGTGCCAAAGTCATCTGACATCTTTGGTTAACACTGAACTCTCTAGATAAGGGAGAGGTAGCAGAGACCTCAGGTGAACTTCAGTAATGTTGTAGTATCTTGTGGGAAGCTGCAGTTAAGAAGGAACTGCAAAGCACATGAGGAATTAGGAAAAGGAGAGACAACTAATGATGTTAGAAGAGGCATGGGGGGACGACAGCTACTGCAGCTCATCAAGGTTGAACCCAGAGAGCAATCTTAATGTTTTTGCTAACAGTTTTGGTACAAAAAACAGGAATTTGCTGATTTGCACTGTTGGGAATCTCCAGCCGTGCTGGGGGCAGAGAGGGCTGGTGCTGTGTGCCACACAGAACTCTTCTCCCTGTGATCCCGGGAAGTGGTGGGGACACAGTTGTGCATCTCTGGAGAGGACGCTGACCTGTATCTGATGTTCACCTTCCTGGCGCACAAGAAATGTACCATCCTCCCCTCCTCCCAGCTCTAAAAACAAGCATGGAGATGACTCACAGAGAGGCTCTCTCTGATCTGGGATGGACCAGGTTGGCCTTTCTCACATGATCAGCTCTGCTTGCGGCAGAGCAGCCCCAGGCAGCCCGGGAGCGAGTGCTGTCCCCCTGCATTACATAATGCAGGATGTCACCGCTGAAGCCGTTTCTTAAAGACTCACTCACCATGGTATGATGTACCGAGTAACATGCAGCAAAACTTTTTAAACACACATGCTGTGTGTATTCATTCTCAAGGTATGGTTAATGAAATACGGCTCTCAGCATCTCTGGGGCTGCTGGCAGCTGCTGCATGATGAATACTGTCACAGCTGCAAAAAAAGTACAGCTCTTTCTAAGGGTATTTTTTTCTTCCTTTAAAGCACTTGCACAGAAACACTTTCTAGACCTGCTTCTCACTGCTAAGCTGAAAACGCGAGAGCTACGTAACGAGATGCTATCTCCTGCCATAAACTCCTCTGTGCAGAACAGAGCGGTGAACGCTGCCTTGCCCAGGCAGGGGTGCAAGGTAGCCACTGTGCCCATGCTGCCAGGCCCCCACAGAGACATCAGCCCTGCAGGACAAGTTCACCCACTGAGCCCCCAACCTCTGAGGCCGAAGGCTCTTACAGTCTCCATCACATCCCAGACCAGCATTGCAGGCCCTCGATCCACCCGGGGACTGTTCCACCAGGTGACAGCAGGGTCACCGCCACACCAGTGCATGCAGGGCCCAACTCCCCCCAGCATCCCCGGTACCTGCCGGGTCCTGCCAGGAGGCCATGCAGGATGGGCTGAGGGGGGCTGCTCAACCAAGAAACCTTTGGGGTGCAGAGGGTGCGCAGGGGGAGCTCGGGAGGTGGTGGCCCGGTGGCCTCACCCTTCTTGAACTCCTCAAGCAGTGTGTCGAGGCGCGTGTCATTGAAGACGCAGTGGAGTGGGCGGCGGTAAAAGCGGGTGACGGTCTGCAGGGGGGTGCAATCATCAGGGTCGACGAAGGCCAGGTCCTTGACGAAAAGCAGGTCAACAATGTTGTCTCGCCTGTCGCCCTCATAGATGGGGATGCGGGTGTAGCCAGAGCGGAGAATCTCGGAAATGGTGGCAAAGTCCAGCACGGCATCGGCACGGAGCATGAAGCAGTCGGCCAGCGGCGTCAGCACGTCCTCCACCACCTTGGTGCGCAGCTCCAGC
>NW_010537077.1:12887-39184 GCF_000687285.1 Phaethon lepturus | reverse complement strand
AGGTTCCTTCCAACCCAAAGATTCTATGGTTATATGAATACGGTAAATGCTGTCTCTTCTGGATTTCCCCAGCTCTCACAGGAGAAGAGTCTGTGAATGTTGGTTGCCACTCTGGTTGGATCAGTGCATGGTTTTCTCTTGGCGCTACACTGGTAGCGGTTCTGCGAAGTCATCAAAGTCTTTTTCTCGTTTGGATTTAATTGTTTGAGAGGTCTGTCTCTAACCCACAGATAGCTTGAAGGATTTGTTTCAGTCACTTAAAGTTGCTTATGCTGAGTTCAGGGCATGCCCAGACTTCTTGCATTTTCCTTTTCCCACAAAATTTGGGTTTGAGATCTATTTATATTTATTGCTGTGATTTGATTTTCTGTAGAGAACTAAAGGTGTGATTGAAGTTCCTACCTGCAGGTCATAAACTCCAGACATGTCTCTTCTATCTTTTTTTTAAATAAAAGGTCAGTGTGGTTCTAGCTATTGAAAACTTCTATGTCTTAATAGATTCCAGCATTGTTGATCTGTATCCAGACTCTTAGCATGGAAGTATTTTTGTGCTCAAGCACAAGTATTTTCCAGGCAAGGCTAATAATGAAAATTTTTAACTTTGCACTGGGATAGTATCTAAGAAATAATTTTCCAGTGTGATTAGTGGAGGGCGCTCAACAAAGAAGCTGTTGAGGGAGCAAATGCTTGCCTAGTGGCCAGCTGATGGCTGAAGCAAGTTGGGAACAGTGATGTAGTTCCCACAGCAGCTCTGGAGCCAGAGATTTTCACTTGATTGGCTCAATTCTAAAGTGAGGATGTGATTCACTGTCCTTGATAGGCAGCTGCAGTCTATAATTCTAGCTGTGTTTTTGTTTTAAATGCAGAAAAAACGAATAACTTTGCTAGAATCCTAGAAAAATAATGAGTGACATCAGGATCAATATGAGTGAAGGGTATTTCAGTTCAAGAGAGAAGTTAAGCACAGAGGTTGACATTTTTAAAGAAGCAAATTTTGGGGTTTTTTTTTAGTACTATGAAAATTGTTATAAGAGGAGGGGGAAAAAAGGCATTGAGTGTGCGAGTAGCCAGTACCATACTGGTTACTTGGGAATAGTTCAGTCTAAGACTAGATGTTGTAGGAAGGCAACTCAAGAGACTGGCAAAAAGGAGTCCTCGAGCATTTGAGACATGCAAACCACTGAAATGCTAGGAAGGACTCTTGCCATGATTTAGGGGGCTGTCAGAAGGGGTAAGTCACTCGGCTGTGATCTGCAGAAGCGACTGACTGGACTGGGTGAGCTTGAATCACTCAGTGTGATGCAATTTGCAGGTCATCGTTCCCCTGCCCACCTGGAATGCACGAAGCCGGGAGCCTGTGACTGACAACACAGAGAAGTTTGCTATTGAGACGGAACTAATTTACAAGTATTCCCCTTTCAAATCAGAACAGGAAGTGATGGAGCAGTTTAATAAGATCCATGGCGAGAAAGGTATGTATGGACAGTGCTGGTCACTGGCGAGGTATTTGGAGTTTGGCTGGGATTCACCTGATCAACTTGTTACTTGCTCAGGCACCCTGGTGATCATCTTTAACCTCAAACTAATGGATAATGGAGAGCCAGAGCTGGATGTGACTTCTGACCCCCGAGACATTCAGATGGCCGAAACACCCCCAGAGGGAACGTAAGTGTGATGGGTGTACAGGCCCTTGGGCTCTGATCAAATTATGTGTAGGGTTTGGCTATATACTGTGTGCATGCATTTTTTTTAAAGCTGCTCTTTCTATGGTGAATTGGAGAATTCAGGATTTCTTTAGTTTTTTCTTTAGCACTTCAGGGTTCATGTGTGTAAATGGCTGGCAGGTGTTATGGTTGTGTTTGGTGTGAATGCCTGCATTGGCTTGTCTCAGCTTAGTCAAAGCAGCAAACTCAATGCCCTTCTTTAAGTGCCTTAAAACAAAGGAGCCCTAAGCTATAGGCTTGATTTTTTTCTACACTCATCAAAGATGTCTTCATCAGAATGACAGCTGGTCACAAATCTGTGTTGCTCTCAAACTGATGTTCAGTTTTGTGATTAAATGAACCCTGGCAAAATGTGAGGCACTGCACAAATTGGCCTCCACGAGCGAATGGTACATGTGCAAGTGGGACATACTACCACGTCTTTCTGGCAGCTCCTGGACTTCCCTGCAGGAGGAGGAAAAAGGATGTGCTCAGAGGGCAGCTGGAGGAGCAGAGGGCCCTGCTCAGGGAGAGCTGAGTGTTTGCTGAGTTGTTCACTTGTAGCCTGAAAAGGAAAAACTGAGCATAACTGAGCCAAATGCTTGACTAAATCTCAGATCTCCATGGGCACACCTAGCGAGCTTTACATTTTTTATGAGGTTACATGGTTCTTCCTTGATGTGCTTGAATTGCCTGTAGAAATACAGTTTCAAACACTGTAAACCTAGCTATTTCTGTACGTATTAGCTTGATGTTATTGAGTACACAGGTGCAGCAAACTCCTTGGGGACCTCCAGGGATCTAATATGCTTCTCAGTTTCTTTAATGCCTGCTGGTGAGCTTCCGTGATTATACTGGTCACTGGAAGGAGCTTCCTCCTCCTGACCTTGTGATACCATTTCTGTGTGTGATCAGTGTAGTTTCTGACAGACCGTACTCCTGACTGTATGTCTCTACAGTGAGGCACACAGTGTTAAATGGTCCAGTTTATAGGTTTGACCTTTGTTATCCAGCTGTATTCAAAATATCCTTTTCAAGCTACAGTACTATGTGCATCAGTGTTTTGTAATGTTTTTTAAAATATACAGCTCAAGAGAAAAACCTCTGTAGAGGACATAGGTAGAAAAAACATTAAAAAAAAAAAAGCCTCACAATGTAGCTGCACGGTAATTAAAATAGAAAGGCCTTTTCTTTTACCTAGCTTTCTTGCTGAAGGTTGTCTCTTTGGCATGTTTTGAAGTAGATGGCTATGAGCTGAGGTGATAACAGTTACAGTTGCATGAGGTGTGAATCCTGCCATAGGTGCTTGAAATACATCAGGAGTAGTGCAGAGCAGTGTGGGGAGGTGCTTCTGTTGGTCACTTGGCTCCTGGGTAGAAGTTTATTGGGAAATAAGGATCTTACAAAGTTTTGTCCATGGAGAAACTTGTTCATTTGGTTTGGATAGAGGAGGAGTCTCTGTGACAGTAGTATGTTATGGTTCATCTTAGTTGGAAGGGAATGAAGGAGAAAAAACTGTTAAGAAAAGAGAAAGCAGAATGCAGACTGAAGGAGACTCCAAGATGAGCACTCTGACTAAAGAGACCCTGATTACTGAGGGTTTGAATTGATGGAGTCATCTTCGGGGTACACGGATCAGACTGGGAGAATGTCTGCTGGTATTCCTACAAGGAAATGCTGAACAAACTGCTCAGTCTGTGTAAGCATCCCTCTCTTGCAGGAAACCTGAGCGTCGCTCCTTCCGTGCCTATGCTGCTGTGCTTTATATTGATCCTAGAATGAGGATCTTCATAAATGGACACAAAGTACAAACCAAACGACTTTCATGCTGCCTGTACAAGCCAAGGTAAGTGGCGGACCCAGTGTCTACAGACATGTGCGACATTTTGGAGTTGCCTTACAGAAAAGGTTTAGCATTTTGCTCTCCATGCATATCCTGCATAATTCCATGTTAAAGCCACAGAAAGAGATCATAAGAGAATGGGATGTGGTGTTGACATCATGGAAAAAGAGGTAGACAGTGGAAAATCTAATGCCTTTGAAAATCCCGTAATTTGTGCAATTTGGCTCCTTTTCAGAGCAATCAAAGAAATGAAGATACCGATTGTTCAAAATGCCATATCCATACAAAACTGCTGCATAACTGTTTTTAAGTGGGGCAAGAAAATACATATGGTCAGTGTTAGAATTATTACTGAAAAGAAAACTAGACTTAGCACTTTGAAACCGTTGCTTTGAAAATTAACTTTTATGTGTAACTGATCTAGGTTTGAATAGAGATTGGGAAATAACCTTTCCCCATGTTCCTTTTAAATTCCCTTAAACAAAAAAATTGAAAGTGAGCTGAGGTGTGCTGCCAGTTGGCTTAACAGGGACTGGAAAAGGTTATGAGGATGGGAAGGGAAAAGAAAACCAGTATTTAAGTCTGCTTGAGGTAACAGTGGTGTTCTGTCCCTGAGAGCACATAGGCTGCATTCTAGATACCTTAACATGATTTTTCTTAATAAAATAGTAGTAATTCTATAGAATATTTGCAGATTGTTTTAATATTGCATTTCAGATTGCAGTAGTTTCATTAATATAGGCCTACTAATCAACCTGTTGCATACTTTTACTAACCACAGTCTGATGTCATGCCACTGATTGCTGCCCTGAGAGCCTGACCCATTTTCAGCTTACAGCATGGTCTGTCTGTCAAGCTTGTACTTCCTCAGCTTCTTAAATGGAAATGTGTGGAATGGTATCAGAAACTTGACTGAAGTCAAGGCAGATTACATCCACTGCTCTCCCCTTGTTGACCAAGGCAGTCATTTCATTGTAGAAGGCAGTCGGTAGGTGCAGCTTGACTTGCCACTGTAAATCCTGATTTGCTGGGTAGAGAACCTCTGAATTTCTAACTGCGTTTTACTTACATGTGAGTGCCACGTGCTGCTTCCTCTTGTGCCGCAGTCCAACAAAGTACTATGGAGAGAAAGCAGAGGACCGAGGCACAGGTTTTTTGTCTCATCAGAGATCAGCTTCTTGTGAGACTCAGAGACACGATGCCATTACTATGGGATGGTGCTGGCGTTGTCATGATAATATAACGTGGACCAGGTTACCCAGATGTTCATCTGCCTCAGTATCTTCTTTTTCAAGTGGTCAGTAGTAGATGGCTGGGGATGGGTATGAGGATTTTATTCTATACCATAGGACTCTTTTCTGTTGAAAAGAGACTGTGTTTTTAGACAATTTAGACAGTAGCTGTTCTGGGTCCCTATCACCAATTCTGTATCTGCTTTTCATTGGTTTTGGGGAATAGTTGCAGTTCTAGAAGGGAGAATTCAAATTGTAACTGCTCAGCAATGGTAATCTTCATCTCTGAAGGAAAAGTTCATACAGTGGCTTGTCTGCAGGTTAATGTGTTGATGTTAAGAGAACAAAGAATGGAAATCTATCGTGGGCTTTAGGGTAAGTGCCTTTACTGAAAATTGAGATTTTGCAGCTGTTGCACTGTTCTTCGTCAGAAATAACAACTTGTCTCCTGAGCAGGACACTTGTTTTCCTTTTGTCATCTGCTCTTTCTGGAAGCTGTGTTTCTGTGGGTAAAGGCTTCTCCATACCTTTCTGGAACCTGTTAACATCCTGGTGGCAGGGGCAGGCTGTTTTTGTGCAGATCCTTCACCAGTATAAGGTGTAATACCAGAGTACCAGCTTCCCTGGGAATGGCTTGTGTCTCCTGAAGGGTTGCTTCCATCTGTTCCTTCCTGCAGTAACTGTTTGAGCTCATTTAGCAGCACGGGCCATGCAGATAGAAGTAGCCAGACCATATTCAAGGGTGTTCCTTCACGAAGGCGCTCCAGTTATCTACTGTTGAGATAATTCAGCTTCATCCTGCTACCCTGCTTCTCTCTTTCCCCTGGCCTACCCCCCAGCCCCTCCTTCCCTGGAAAGTCAGGCAGGATGTGGATGAGGTAATTTAATTATACCAACATGTTGAAAGCAGTCTGGTTTTCAGAATGTGTTCTCTCTCTTGACCTCAGGTAGCTTGATTTGCCCTTAATTGCTCTTAGGTAGATTTGAGGAGATGGTGCCACCAAAAACCTGACTCTGCATCTCCTAACATGGTGATTGGGTGATTTCTGGATGAGTTAGCACCTGCCTGCTTTTTCCTCAGTGAGGAGATCCTCATGAATAGCAAAAAATGAGTTTAGCAAATGCAGAAATGTATTTAAGTGGCCCATGCTTGTGGTGTGAATTTACTGGATTTGGGAACAAGGGATTTCTGTTGGTGAGACTACTTCTGACATCAGTGTCGACATCCACGTGTGCTCGCCTAAATGAAATTTTTCATCTGTGCAAGGTGATTTCTCGTGGATCCTGATAGATTATCTGCCATTTGGGGGTATGTCATCTTTCATTGGGATCTAAGTGTGGTTCCTCCTACATTAATAAGTTGGTCAGTCAAACCTTACATCCTTATGTAAGGTTTCTGCCTCTCTCTGTTAAAACAGCATTTCTACTGGCTTTTGCTTTGGGTAAATGCTGGAGAGGTTTATTTTTTCATAAAAAGTTATTTGGGATGGGATTTTCCTCTTGATACATCCAAAACCTTGTGTCTTAAGGCGGTTTGAGTTTCTGCAGGCTCTGATCATCCTTCCTGGTGTCATCTCCTCTTCCCCAATTACATACCTCTGCACAGAGGTTTATGTGTACTCACAAGCTTCTGGCTCTTACACACTCCTGCCTCTTTCACTCTGCAGTAGTTAGTTAGATTGTGATCTGCATTTGGCATGTTACGACATAGGGAGGGTGAAACAAGCCCCTGCAAATCAAGCACAATTTACAAGGTTGTGAGTCAGATGTGTAGCACACAGAAATACTCTGAAACTTTAGAGCTGAAACTTGAAGCTCCATTCAGAGAGTTGCTCTGCCACTTAGAGGCTTTGAGCTAGCCCTGCCTGGAGAAGGGCGCTGTCAAACTGCACCTATGGACAGCTGTTTGCATAAGAAAGGACAGGTTATTTATCTGTAATGGGAGGTTTTTGAGGAGGTAAACCTCCTTCTCCATTTATTGAATCTATTGAGAAGAGTAGAGTAGCATGTGGAGACCTTATTTTCTCATACAGTCATGAAATCTTGATTTGACCTTACTGCTAAGTTTGCTGATTAATAAGTTTTGATCATTACAGGATGTACAAATATACTTCAAACCGTTTCAAGACCCGTGCAGAGCAAGAGGTGAAGAAAGCAGAGCACATGGCGAGGATAGGTGAGTCGTCAGGGTATGCATGCATCTTGATTTTTGCTGCAGTGAAGGAAAAGACTGAAAGAGGCTGCCTTGCTAGATATGACCTGAAATTGCTTGCTTCCTTGATCATTATGGTTTCTCGGGAAATTAGTTATTACAGTGACTACAGATGACCCAGACTGATTTCCATGCAATGGAAGGAACGTACATTTTTCCCTAAGACTAGTTCTTCTGGGAGATACATGTACAGAATAACCCTTGGAATCACAACTGTCTGCCCTTGCTCCATCCGAAGCCTGGCTAAGCTGCCACCCTGTTACCCTGCAGTTCTGCTCTCACCTTTTGCATATCATTAGCTTTTGGTTCTGCTCTCCTTCTGCTCCTTCCCTGTTGAGGCAATTGTTCAAAAAATAGGGTTTTTTTTTTATTCTGTCACTTCATGTAAAGTGATTGATCTGGGTGTACAAGGGAGTCCTGGTTTGTTTCTTGTTGTTCCCCCCTCCCCCCGCTTCAAGACATACCTTTTGTCCATCTAGTCTTCTGTTCCTATTAAGTCCTCAGGAGAAACAAAATTTCACACTATTGGATATTCAGCATATAGAAATTACATAAGTGTATAAATATAGCATGTAACTTAACCTTCCACAAATTTAACATAGAAATATGTTAAACATAAAACATAACATAAAAAAAACCTAACCCCTGATGGGGAAGTGCTGTAATGAAGGAGGAATCTTGGAAGTTGTAAGACATGTTGTCCTATAGCTTCTGGTAGGTTTCATAAATCAACTTCATAAATCAGAGGTGTGTGTCCTTTCTTCCTGTGTAAGAGCTGCTCTAGACAAGTGTGCGTGTGTGTGCAGGTCAGATTACGCAAGTGACGATGCCACGTTCCGCTTGTGCAGAGTCATTAAGGGCAGTGTGATTTGGTCCTGCCCAAAGCAAAGCAGCAAAAAGAAATTGTGTTAATTGCTGTGTTCCCTATTCCTCCTTTATGAAGTACAGCCTAACAAGATAGACTTGAAACTATGAAGTTTAAGTAGACCTTATCCTGTGCCTTAATCCTCACAGATTAACTTAATTTTTAGATTGAGTCCTACAGCCAAAGCAGGTGTTCAGCTCACTTTCATTGCCTTCAAGCAGGTGCAAATAGCATGCTTCAGAGAGGCTTCTTTCTTGCAGCAGTCCATGAGGCCTTCATGATGTTTAAAAGGTGAGCTTTAGCGTCTTGACACAAGAATACTGCCATTTGGTGTCCCGATGTTAAGAACATACACCATTGGCACAGAAATGTAAACTCATTTTCATCACCAAAGCTAGCCCACTGCCTCTGGTGGTGAGGTGGCTGCTAAGCAGAGGGCTTTGAACATGGTGGTGAAAACTCATGACAGACCTCAGCGTGTTTTCTGCAAGATCTGATCACATGAAACCTCCAGGACTAAAACCAGTCTTTTAGCATTAACGTCAGCTTCAATGTCACAGATCTCATTTCTTTGCTTCTAGGAAAATGAATTTAATCTATAACAACCAAGTTACCTTGATTTGCTATTGATAGAAAAGATTAATTTCTCGTCATCTCCAGCATACGTTTTCTCTTGAGGATGTACTCCGCTGCTACAAGGGATCTTCAGCAGGGAATGATTTGCAGTTTTCTCTTTCAAAACTAAGGGTGCATTGCGAGAAATTGTGGGTCTCAGCTGAGCTAACTGCAGTTCTAGTATGCTGTGGCTGCCTGCCAAAGATGCGTTGGAATCCATCGTGCTGTAGAACTCTGAGGGATTGATGAGTGTCTGGAAGTAGCTTATGAGCTCGTTGAACCAAAACTTATGATAACCAAAAAATAGCTATGGGGGGGAAGGAAAAAAGAAAAAAAGATGTTTGGGCAGCTATGGCTATTGGTGATATGGCTTTGGCATATCCAAAAAGAGCCATGGCTCAGCAGTGAAAACATACGTATGTTAAAGATGGGGAAAAGCCACTCTTCGTTCCCTGGGAGCTGACTTCCTGCATCATGCCGTAGGCTGTAGCATCCAGATCCCTAAGTAAGCAGATGGACCCAGGAAAAAAGTACCATCCTTGGGCAAGGTAGCTGTGAAAAACCGTCAGCTGCTTGCTTTGTTTTTCTGAACCAAGACTGAATACTGCACTTTGGCATCTCGGTATTGCTATTGCCTAGTTTCAAGAAATCCTCTTAAAAAGTTTGAAAAGCAAACAAACAGAAAAGGTGAGGAGTTATGTGGGTGTCCAATACTGAAAGTCATTAACAGCTGTGTGCTGCACTGGATATTAGTCCAGAGTATTTTAGTGTGTCCAGTGACTTGCTTGGCAGCACCATGGGTATGCCGTGCTGCTTGTTCCCTGGGAGGATGCAAATGCGTATTCTAGTTGCTGTATGCTTGTTGTCCTTATGCATTTTTGCCCATTAAGGCCTCAACTCAGACTCAAAACTGAATTGTTCCCTGTCAGCCATGCCTTCTCAGTTGTCATTGCATTAGTGGAGCAGGTTTGACCTGTGCCCTTATGGGTCACCGCTGTGTTCTTCCCTATAGACGCAGTTGCTTTTAGCCCACCAGCTTCTACTGTACAAGCTTTGATTTAAATGGACCAAGTGTTCTAAGCAGTCTCCAAACTCCTGTGTTTTCACGTTTAGCCAAGCTGTTTCTCCATGATGAAGTCAGTCACACAAGTGCAGTTCTGCCATGACCTGCTTGGTAAGCTGCTGTGAACCTCAGAATGTACTTCTGCGGGAATTAGTGGAACAAAACTCAGGTGTAAAATGAAAGGTGATTTTTATTGTAATGGTCTAAGTAAGTTGACTGTGCCTATTTGCATTCCCATATCTGCACACACAAAAAAGTCCATTTCAGCAAGTAATGCTGACTGTGGCATGGAGGATGGTGGATACCGGTTATCAAACACTGGCTACAGCATCTGGATTCCTTCTGGCTGGCAACTGAGTGCTGCTTTTTGGAGAGGTGCTTGGTAATCTCTAGGAGGCAATTGCTATCCTGTCATCTTCTTGCTTACCTCATCCTCTGTAAATCTTAGGCAAGGTCACTCCTCCACTGTTGTTTCCTGTTATAGGTGTTCTTGTACTAGTGCTTGTACAGCTGTGACCAGAACAGGCTTCTGACCTGAAAGGGAATGTGAGAGGGTTGTAGCCAATGTGCTTTTGCATGGAGAGCATGCAGTTGCAAGGTACATGGTGCTAATTTACCAAAGCATCTTGTGTCTTAATTTTAGGAAGGGATCTCTTGGCTGAAAACGACATTTATTGAATGAATCTTAGGCAATATGAAGGTGATATGTACCTATTGCCACGCAGTCTTGTGGGTAGTCTGGGAGAGAAGCAAAAAGGGGAGTTTCTTTTAAGTGGTAAACTTTGTGCATGCAAAGATCAGATGTAATGGTAGGTTTTCAGAACACTCTGTCCTATTTTGTGTGTATCACAGATTTGTCTTTTTTCCAGGCAAAATTCAGCAATTATCAAAGATAAAAGCATTTCTGAGAGTAGTCTTTTCCTTCATGTCTGCAAGAACACTGCCTCTTTGTAACTCCTTTTCAAGCTTGAAATCAGTCTTCATTTTGTGAGAGCCCTTCTCTGCCTTCATGCTTCTGGGTAGAGCAGGCAAGGCCACTTGCATCCTTACTCTTTCCGGTTCCTCACTAACTTCCTCATGGATCCTTCCTGTAAACATGCTTTTGCAGAGTTTAACCCTGCTGTTATGCCAGTGTTGACTGTGACCTCTGAGCAAGTTTAAGATGGCATATTGGTGGTGCTCTCATATGTAAGGTTTTATTTTGTACCTTTTTGTGTTACCTTTGTACCCTTGTACGTGTCATTTCAGCAGACTATCTGGCAATAGGTCTCCTCAGGTGAATGACTTACGATATGCTGTCTGTACTGGGTGGTTGACATTATCCTTTTCCCTGTTTGTGTTTCAGCGGAGGAGAAGGCTCGTGAGGCAGAGAGTAAAGCCCGTGCCCTTGAGCTGCGCCTAGGAGGGGATCTCACACGGGAGTCTAGGGTGAGCCTTATGCTTTAGCAGCGGGAGTGTAGGGTGAGCCTTATGCTTTGGCAGCGCATCGCATTTTAGGCACTGAGGAGCAGTTCAGAGTGGAACAGCACTGGCTTTGGAGCCACGCTGGCTTTGGAGCCGTGCTGGCTGGTCAGCACCCGGTGTGTAGATTAAGCAGGTGGTGACTTCAGTCGGTGGTGAGTTGGCAGCAGCGTTCAGGCAGCTCTGTGGTCTCATCACCACTGGACATCCTTCAACATCTACATGTGGTTTCGAGCCCAAGTGGGAAGTGTGCTGATGTTCCCCTGCCCACAACCTCCAATGTATCCTGAATGGGAAGGCAACCCTAGGCCCCCAGGCGCTTGCTTTGGTATCACCTCACGTTCCCCTGGCCTCTTCTGCAGAGGCTATTTGAATAGAAGTAAAATTGGGTGCTTTTCAGCTGTTCCGCTCCCTGCCTGTGCAGTTGGCTCCAAAGCATTTGTGCAGGGGCTTTTGGAGAGGGGTTCTTAGCTTCCTCCCAGTGGGGCTGTGGCTCTTGAGGACGCAAGACTGAGATCCAGCCTGCTGCTGGGTGGGAGGAGGGCTTGTGGGGATGCCAGGTGGGTCAGCAAGTGACACTAGCTTAAAATCACTGTACTTTCTATTGGCATCTAGTGGAAACAACAGTATCCAAGTACCCTGACTGTTACCCTGCGCTTCCATTACTCTCTGGTTTTAGTTACCTTAGACTTTTAGTTACGTTTAGGTATTTTCCTCCAGGCAACTGTGTAGCTGCTTAAACAGCCCAGCAGCAAGTGCTGCCTTAAATGTAAAG
Organism: Phaethon lepturus; assembly: GCF_000687285.1. Classification (NCBI taxonomy): domain Eukaryota; kingdom Metazoa; phylum Chordata; class Aves; order Phaethontiformes; family Phaethontidae; genus Phaethon; species Phaethon lepturus. The sequence continues at coordinate 27,415 of NW_010537077.1, read as the reverse complement.
GTGTGCTGTCGCCCTCTACTGTTCGTGAATTCTTTACATTTAAAACATTTCTGAGATCTTCCGGAGGGAGGAAGAAATAGAAGTGAGTTAACTTCATGAATTTCACAGCAGCAGTTTTAGTGTGATGCCTGTTTGCAGGTGACTCTACGTCAAGTTCAAAATTCAGCACTAACCATGCGCCGGGAAGCTGAGGTCAAGAGAAGGATCAAGGATGCAAAGCAGCGGTGAGTGCAAGGTGGTTCAAAGCTCTGATTTTCCCAGGCTGTTCGCTCCATGTGCTCAGAAGTCTCTCCTACTTTGCTCGTGTGGTGAAGGGAGCAGTTCGGCTCAAAGCTTAAATATCTGTGGGCATCTTGGCTGTTTAAAGTTTGCTGTTCTAGTTGCTTCTGCTATTCCCCTCTTACTTGCTGAAAGATATCTTTGGATTGGGCTTGTTTTCTGTAGATGTTTACCTGGTTTTCATGTCAGCTTTTTTCCACTCTTTTTCATCTGCAGGTAAGATTCAAGGAGGCAAACAAATGTTAGCAAGTTACAGCGAAATGGTGTTTGGAGTTGTAGAGATGTTTTCTAAAAACTTGTTGAGTTCTGTTATAGTCAGTGCTGTGAAATCCCACGACATCATTCTAACTTAGCTCTGGTTGCAATTAACTTTTAAATATTCCTGCGAGTACATCAATGGCACTCTTGTATACAGGTTTTTTTCACATTTGTCATGCGCATTTCACAAATGAAGTTGCAACCAGAAACAAATGCTCTTAAAACAAATGCTGAGTCTGAGAAAGTTAGGGATTTGTATCTACCAAGCCTCTGTTCCCACCTAGTTGTTCTGCATGCTAGTTTACATGGCTGCTTAGGTCAGAACTATCTGAGACTTGTTGCCAGAGTTAGGTCTAATGCATCATAAGACACTAAAAATAAATAAATAAGTAAGGTTTAAAAGTACTAGAGTTGTGATCTGAAGATTGCAGAAACTCTTGGGAGAAGCTGTTTCTTCAGCTTCCGTGTACTTTTCCATGTACAGCTTGTCTTTTAATTCTTGGTTTTGATGACATTAGTGCACAAAGTAAAATTTTGTGAATGGTCTTCTGGCCTTCCTGCCAATGGAAAAAATGCTTCCTTCTAAAAAGCTGAACAACAAAGAAAGAACTTGGACAATACAAGTTTGTTTGAAACTAGCTTTGCTGTGCCCTTTACTGACTAGTCAGTAATGAGAAACTCCCAAGTTTTCTTCAGCAGTTCTCTCTGTTTAAGAAGGTTTGTAGGCCACAAAATGTAAACCAGCTGGTTTGGAAGAATACCACAATCGTAGATACGTCAAAAGGTTATCTTTAGTCAGGTTTTAAATATGTGATGATGAGGAGAATAGATGTATGGGACAGCTAACCAACAGCAGAAGAAAAGGCCTTTTGTCTGGATTTCTGTACAGATGTGACCCATATGCGTTTCCAGGCAAGACCTGCTGGGTGCTCAGCCAGCTCTGGACAGGTATATGATTTTCTCTGTGTCCCTGCATTTGTCACCAGTGATCAGAGACAGTTCAGAGAGTCAGGCTTTCCCATAGTTTTGTGCTTTTTCCAGAAAAGAGAAGAAATTCCTGAAAAATGTGTATAATAGGAAACCTTCTGTACGAAACAATTTCTGTAGGCTCTCAGAAAACTCTTGACTTATAGAGAATGTCCTAGGACAGTTTTCTGCTGCTTCTCGGGTGCTGGGTGCATCAATGAAAGAAATGCTTCCTGGTTGCCAAGTCCTAGTAATAAAATCCTGGGCTTTTGTCCCACCACTTGATTTTTTTCCATGGTTTGGATGATAATTTGACTTCCTGTCCTTTCTGATAAAAATGAGGAGCCGCCCTTCCTATTTTGTAGGTGAGTGTGCCTTGTTAATTGAAATTTAAGGCTCTACATCCTTTTCCAGAAGTTAGAAAAAGAAAATTAATCCCTGAAATGGATGTTTTGCCACACCTACTCATGCTCTCAAATCACAGTTGTCCACCTGGATGAGCTGAGACCAAAAGGGTGACATTCTAACCCAACTTCTATGTTGGAAGTGTTCAAAACACCTGTTGGCAAAGGTTTAGGATTAAAATTACTGAAAGCTGTTATTCCAGGTGTTTTCCTAAGTAACTTATTTTAGAATCATCTGTTTTAAAAGACTGTGTGTTACAGGGTACCTATACATCCGTGTGGGGAAGAGGACAGCTTTAAACAGAGAATGAACATGAAATGAATTTATTTCAGGCATTTATTTTGAGATGCTTTACTGTTAAGACAGACCTACATTTTATATCTGTGGATTACTATTGTGCAGTGCTTGCTCATGCATGCACAGCTCAGGTTCTTTTAATATCTGATATTAGTAGACAGTAAACAGATAATTTTAGAGTTCCACTATCTTCAACTAATCACTTAAGGAGAAGTCAAATTCTTAATTGGGATAAAGCATGTAAGTGCTAAGAATTTGATGTGAGGAGGGAAGTAGGAGAGGTCAAAATGAGAGCAGTGGGTAGGACAGTGATATAGACTGTGCCTTGCAATAGTTAGAAGTTTGGACCTCACGTTTGGTGATACCTTCAGCCTGAAATGGAGGATCCTCATTATGAAAAATCTGAAGCATGGATTTAATGGAAGCTGTGGAGCATATTTAATTTAGTTTGCTAAAGAGCAATAGTTCTGTTTGTGAGACACGGGGATTTTCTTTGATTTATAATGCAGAGACACCTAAATCTCTTGAGGCTTTCTGCATCGCAGGAGATACAATTCCTGATATCAAAGATTCAGATTTAGAAATCTGAATGTGCTCACAAATGTACTTGAGGCCAACTTCTGTTGAAGTCATCTACTGCATAGATAAAGTAGAAATCACGCAAATTGCTATCCTGTCATTTCCAGATAAAAAGCTCTGCTTGGGCTCTGTGTTGTATCTTTCGGCTTTCGAACTTAGAGTAATAGCATTGTAAAACTTATAAGAACTTTCCCAGAATCTGAATATCAAGACTGTAGTTTTGTATACAAATCTTAATTTCTATGCTTTATCTAGCATAGAGATCTACATCAGGAAAATGCAAACCAAAATAACATTGGAAAGGACCAGTCTGTACCTAACAGTACTTTTCTAAAACTAGTTAACTGTAATTTTTTTGAACAAGCAGATCTGAAATAAAAACCAGAATCCATTCCTGAATGAGAAAACATACCCAAATGAATAATGAAATTATGCAAACAAATACTCTCCAGCCTAAATTGGTGTTTGTATTGCAAAGGTTTTGTAATTTTGTTCATGTTTAGTTATAGTGCACATTCAACAAATGCTTTGTGTTTTTTAGAAATAGCCGACTACAGGTTAGTAAACCCATAATGCTCAAAAGTGCTGCATTTCCATACCCTCTGTCTAATGACAGCAAGTAATTAGTTTTATTTTCAACATGTCTGAGGCTCTGTTCCATTCTTTTACAGGGCACTGAAGGAACCCAAAGAACTGAATTTTATCTTTGGTGTGAATATTGAGCAGCGTGAATTGGATGGCATGTTCATTTATAACTGCAGTCGACTGATAAAGATGTATGAGAAGGTGGGCCCGCAGCTCGAGGGTGGCATGTGAGTTCTTGGAGATTTTTCAGCCATCTTTTTGCTTAAGCCTGACATGTTCCTACATATAACTTAGGCTGTGCAATAACCTTGTTCTGCATTAATTATTCTTTGTGAGCATGAGGCTTACTCATTTTGTCAGCCTTTAGTTTGGATTCTGACAAATTAATTGTATTTAATATTGCCCAATATTTCCCTGGTTTCTTGATAGAGGCTTCTCTAAACAGATTCTGGTCATATCTGCAGTAGTATCAGGCTTTTGTGCTCGATGCTGGCATTTGGGGCTGATGAATACTGGTAGCAATACTGCCTCATTCTAGGGACAGGGAGAATAGGTCTTGAAAGTAAACACAAATATTTGACCCATCTTACTTTTTGCATGCTGGCTTGAGTCTGATTTAGAAAGCTGATAAATCAAAACCAGTACTGCTGCAGGAATGAGTGGGTGGGTGAGTGAGTGTGTGTGTGTGTAACCTGCTATTTTCAGTATTGTTTCTCTGAACATTGACCTGGTAGTTTAATGATGTTTGTGACTGTGTGTCCTCCTTCCAGGGCATGTGGTGGAGTGGTAGGTGTGGTGGATGTACCCTATTTGGTTCTGGAGCCAACCCATAATAAACAAGACTTTGCTGATGCCAAAGAGTATCGACACTTGCTGAAGGCCATGGGAGAGCATTTGGCTCAGTATTGGAAGGATGTTGCTATAGGTAATGAAGCTTCACAATTACCAGGGTCTGGAAGGGGAAACATTGGTGGCTGGAAGGCAGATAAGGGGGAGGGCAGCCAAGAGTGCAGGTGATGATTGTTGTGGTAATGGCTCCATACTGAGAGGGGCTTGTTTGTTTTCCAGCCCAGAGAGGTATCATCAAGTTCTGGGATGAATTTGGTTATTTGTCAGCAAACTGGAACCAGCCTCCATCTGGTGAACTGCGCTACAAACGCCGGAGAGCCATGGAGATCCCTACCACAATACAGTGCGGTGCGTCTGACCAGGCTACAATTAGGAGGCTGGTCCTCCCTGAGGAAGGGGTAGGGGAGGTCTCCTGGTTGCAGCTGGGGATCTGCTAAATGGGTAGGGGATTTGACATGAGCTTCTCTAACATTATCCCCTTGTAAGACTTGTCTCCGTCTGTGAGTTGCCTTTGTCTGCACTTGATAGTACACTTGGACATCTTGGCATAAAGTTCCTTTCCTGCACGGTTTATTAACTGTGATGTTCTTCATGTGCCCTTATAGGATATGGCAGGTGTGGCCAGTAACAGTGTTGAGAATGGGCTTAAAATGTCACATGAACTGGAACTGGTCAAAGTCACCCATCCCAGTGCTAGGATAAGATCTGAAACTTCCCTGTAGGCAATGGAAAGTGGCCAAGTAATTTGTATTCTGATGCACATTTGTATTCTGATGGCCTGCTAATTGGTACTAGGTGTGAGCACAGAAGGGAACCATTTGCAGTCGACTTTCAAATTTAGTGCAAGGGAGATCTCAACACAGCCACTTTGTTGGTAGAGGGACACGAAAATCCCTCGACCTAATTTTCCCCCCAGGACTTTGGGATGAGAATGTAGCAAGTAATGTGAGGCCAGTCGTTTGGAATTATTTTGTTAGGGTCTTCTGCCTTGTCGATTTTCTCAGTCCTTTCCAAGTTCCTCCCAAAGAGGAGGGGCTTTTCCGTCATTCTTCTTGTCCCCTGCTGTTGACATCCTTCCAGAGCATGATTTAAGAATGTTTGCATTTCGTTGGCAAAACTTGATTTATTTTTTTTAAGGTGTTGATTTCCTGGTAGGCCAGCAATGCTCTGGAAGCCAAATCTGTTTTCCTGGTTCATCTAAAATTTATTAGATTATTATAATTTATTTTTTTTAGTGGGTAAATCTCTTGACTTGTGTTGATACCAGTAAGAGACAGCCTGACTTCTGAGATGAACAGTGATTTCAGGACTGGCTGTTCAGTTTGGTTTGTACATGCTGTCATTGCAGCAGTGAATGTGAGGTCCTCTAGTATTGGTTGATGCGAGGCTTCATCAGATTCTTATTACAGATGCCTTGTACAAGATTTGAGGTCGTCTTCCTGTCATTTTGTGAGCATGAAGCAAGAATTGACTCAGTATGTCCTGTGGCTGTCTCACTTTTTTTGGCCACTAGTCTTATTGACACTGGATATACTTTGGAAATTGGTGTGGTCCTTGGGCAATAAATGGACTTAAGAAATGCTATGGAAAAAAATTATTTTGTGGCTCAGGCTTTCTATTTCTGACTTGCAAAGTGTTTGTCTAACAGATGTATGTCTGAAATGGCGGACTCTCCCATTCCAGCTGAGTTCAGTGGAGAAGAATTACCCTGATAGCTGGGTATGCTCTATGAACCCTGATCCTGAGCAAGACAGGTAAGAATCAGTTAATAAGAAGACTCTTCTGCAGTGTGCCTTATCTGCATGGTTTTGGGGTTTTTTTGCTGGTCATCTGTTCTTTGACAACAATTGGAGGGGTAGGCAGTAATTCTATACCTTTAAGTATGTGAAAAAGTAGTGATGACATATGTATTTGGAACTGACACAATGGGCATTTGTGCAATGTACAAATTGCAGAGTGCATGCTCAGCAAGTTTGTAGATGATCCCAAACTGGGAGGAGTGGCTGATAAGCCAGAGTTGTGCATCCATCCAGAGGGACCTGAACAGGCTGGAGAAATGGGCCAAGTTCATGAGGTTCAACCAGGAGAAGTGCAAAGTCCTGCCCCTGGGGAGGAACAACCCCAGGCACCAGTATATGCTGTTCAGCCTGGAGCAGAGAAAGCTCAAGGGGATCTCATGAATGTGTATAAATACCTGAAGGCAGGCTGCAAAGAGGACAGAGCCTGGCTTTTCTCAGTGGTGCCCAGTGACAGGACTAGAGGTAATGGACACAAACTGGAACACAGGAGGTTCCCTTTGAACATCAGGAAACACTTTTTCCCTGTGAGGGTGACTGAGCCCTGGCACAGGTAGCCAGGGAGGTTGTGCAGTCTCCATCCTTGGAGATATTCCAGGAGAATGTCCTGGGCAACCAGTTCTGAGTGGTCCTGCTTGAACAGGGAGTTTGACCAAATGACCTCAAGAGGCCCCTCCAACCTTAACCAGTGATTTGGTGAAATGAAATTCCTTTATGGTTTTTCTGCACTGCCACTGGAAATCTGATTGTAGCCTTGGTTTGTATGTGTTAATTTTAATGTAGGTAGCATAGATAGCAGTTGAAGAACAGTCATAAGCGCAGGCTGGGAGTGATACGTGTTCAGTGGGGTCTCTGCAATTGTCTGTCTTGCTGTTACAGCTCCAACCCATTAGACACGCAAACTGCAGCAACACCTCTGAGTTGCAGTGAGCCCAAGAATGAAGTTTTGCACACTTGAGGGAGCACTACATTGATTCATTTACCAGCAGTGTGTTTCACAGTTAGTTAGAATCTAGTCATTTATTTGAATGAGGAAGATGATTGCTGTAGGCAGCTGCTTCTCTGTGGAGAAAGAAACTGCTAGAAGCTGATTTTTGTCTTTGTTGTATAACAAGAGAAGCTGCTCAGCTGTAATTCAGATGCCTTGGCTCAGTGCTTAAAGACAAAGGGGATGAATCCAGGTGGTAACTTTTAATTGGAATAAAAACTTTAACATATGTGGCTGAAAAGGCTACAAAGAAATGTTGATATTTGCAAAGTATTGATTTTTCTGGCTTCTTCCTTTTGGCACCTGTCGTCAGAAGAATACTGATGCTAACTTCCCTACTGCTCCGTGTGTTTGTGCCCTGGTGCAGAACTACACAGTGCAGTTGTGCTGAGGATGTCCTCCAACTAAAATGCTGGGGCAGGGCCAAATCTGCAAGCCTTAGAAGAGGCTGCCACACCTCTAGCCCCCAAGGTGGAAGCAGTAGTGAGGCTGGGAGTATGTTGCTGGTAGACACACACACAAACACAGATAGATCATGCATGTATGCACATCTGGCCACACATGCAGTACTCATGCAAACCGCACCAGCAGCCTCATCCTTTTCTCTCTCCTCGGCTGATCAGGATGAAGGATCACTAGTGGAAATATATCTTTGTCTGACCTCTGGATCCTGTCCCTCTGGTTACTTGCATGGGGATAGATGAACCCTGAGGCCTGCAGCCACAGGGAGTGAGGAGTACATGCGGACACAGATAACATACACTGCAGACCTCCCAGTGTCTCACCTTGGGCATGCTTTTCATCCCATAGTGGATCTGGATCCTTGTTCCTTCCAGGTGCCTCCTGCCTAGAGGAATCCACAGTTCTGCCTACACCCCTACACCAGTCTCAAGCAGTTGGGCAGGACTCCCTGGTCCCTCCAGTAGTCAGCTCCTGCAGGCTCACCTTTAGACACCCCTTCCCCTTGCTCCCAGGCCACCTCCTCACTGGCTCCTCTGGCCTGACATTTGCTGTGAATGACATGTTCATGTGCATGCCTGCAATCACTGCAACTGGTGACATGCAGGCACACAGGCCCCTGCAACTGGTGGTCCCACTCCAGCTGCTGGCACTCAGACCCCCATACACACATGTGCATGCAAAATAGAGCCCCTTGCCCAGGAAAATAATTAGAAATGGAATTTAGTGTGCTGACCAGCCAACTGTTTATGTACAACTGGCCCTTTTTAGCCTTTTTTTTCTGTTTTCCCATGTTTGTTCTTCCCCAAATAATCTCAACCCCTTCCTTACCTGCTTTTGGTTCCTCCCATAGGTCCAAATGATGCTTTGGAGAGCTGCTCCCATTGACTGGGGCAGAGGCTGCCCTGGGACAGCCCTAGCAGGAGGCCAAACAGAGTATCTGTTCCTCTAAGTACCAAATTTGCATCCCCTGAACTGCCATTGAGCCTCTGAGCTTGTGGGAATGGGCCTTGGGTGGGCTGGTGGCTCCTGGGATGGCCTCGGAGTAGCCAGGGAAGGGTGTTACTCGAGTTCCCTCACCTGCCGTTATCTTTGTGCTCTTTTGTGTATGTACAGATGAGCTTTTTTGTCATGTAACCTAACAGCAACTTGATTTACTAATGAAAGTTTAAATTTTGAATTTGCAATACCTTGAAAATTTGGAGGGGTTTGGCTGCATTTCATGTGAGAACATGAAGGGACGTTGGTTGGAGCGAGTTACAGTGCCTCCGCAGTATGTGCACACGTGGTGTTGTCCCACATTTCCCTTTCAGGGAGGTGGGAAAGGGCAGGTGATGTGCTTTGGACAGGTGATCCAAACTTCTGGTCATTGCAGCTTCTTCAAAATGGATCTTGGGAGTCTTACTCTGGGAGGATAAATAACTCTAGAATATTTTTTGATTCAGTAGGCTCACATGTGTTTTCCAACAGTGAGTGCAGTTGTGTCCTTTTACACAAGGCAGAAGGTTTTCTACAGAAGTTGCACTAGCATTCCTCTGGTTTGGTTGGTGCTCATAGAAAACAGGGGTTCCTTGTAGTCACTGCACTTCTGAACTTCCCTTCCAAGTGCTCTACTGCCTGATGTTTCTTGCTGTGTCCTTGTGCCATGGGTTTGGACACCTTCATCTCTGTGTCTTGACCATGTGCCCCAGCTGTTCCATACCAGGTATTTGTACTGTCTGAGGGAGGACTGAGGATTTGGGAAGCACTGCTGTTGCCACCATGTGTGGTGGGCCTCCAGCTTGTGTGCCATGAGGATCTGTGCAGAATCTCATCCAGCCAAGTTGAAGATGTACCACTGTCAGAGTTGATGTTCTCTCCTGGCATTAGAAGACCATGTGGTGGTTTTGGCTGTCTCGACATTGTCTGCCTGCATTGTGTCCACTATTGGCACTGAGCTGTTCCCCACCCTTCTGATTTGTTCACCTACAGCTCAGTTTCTGCTGGTGGCACATTGTCCTGGATCATGGGAGCTGAATGCTCTTCTTCATCTCTGCTTCTGATGACATGGTCTGTGTTGGGGTCAGCACTAAGTGGCACCATTGTACCGGAGAAGGCAGCGTGTCTGTGTCACACTTCAGTGTCAGGCTCGCTCTCCTCCCTTTTCCTACCTAAAATCCAGTTGGGTCCTAAATGGTGTTTGGACTCGTGGCTGAAACACCAGCTGAAGATGACTCTTTGGCTCAGAGCTCCATGAGTGTCACCAAAGTCTTGGTGCTGAGCTGCAGACTATTCTGGGTACAAAGATAATTACATTTTTCTGACTTGCTGCCTCCAGTGATGCAATCTGTAGTTTCGAATGTCATGAGTACTCTTAATTTTTTCCTGTCGGCAGAACTAACTAGCACTTCCATGACATACTTTCTTGTGCTGTAAGATACATCTTAACAATGTTTTCAGCCTCAATCCATGCAATGGCATAGGAGATGGCATTTCTCTGCTGGGAAACTTGCGTATGGTGCCACTTGTTCAGCTTTATCTTCAGGAATTGCAGCTTTGGTGTTAGGCAGTCATTTTGCAGTGATGACAGATACTTTCTTAGCTGAAGAAGTAATCATGCTATGAAAAACCCCCCTGCAGTGCTTCAGCTGAGAAGAGGCTGATGGAGAAACTGTTGGAGTTGTTTGTGCTGTTTGTGCTCCTTTCCACTGACAAAGACGATCACAGATCTTTGCATCTTGCAGACTAGGGGATATCGCATCAGTTGGCAGGTTCAGGATCAGAGATCTTGATAAAATAGTCTTTCATCAGCCTCTTAGAGCTCTGTGTGATCCAAAATGAGAGTGGGGTGTTCCCTCTATCTGTAAGATTCACACTCGCAGGACGTTTTTCATGGCTTGGCTCCAAGGCAGTGTAGGAGTCAGCTGGATCTCTTGCGCTGTGCAGGAGTTGTCTTGGTACTACTGCTTTCCTATCTCACATCATCCCTGCATGACTTTGCCCTGAAGGGGTTGATCCTGGTGTGTCTGTCTGTGACTGAGTTCTGTGACAGTCCTGGGCAACCCTCAGTCCCTTCTTCCTCTGTCAATGCTCCTGATAGCTAGCTGTTCAGCCAGAAGTTTGAAGGTGATGCCAGTCCAATTTCATATATTTCCTAACTGTGTTTTCCTCCCCTCTCAAGAACTCTTCCAGGATTCTGCTTCTGAGAGGACCTGAGGGAGCAGGCTACTTGCCACTGTTTTGTAGGCCATAAGCTGAACAGGAAGGGAAAAACAAATAGTTGAGGGATATTGCAAAGGAAAATTTTGTGGCCTTGGGCAGGAGGGTGAAGTGCTTCTGTTGGAAGGCTTGTGTAAACGATGTCTTAACCCTATTACCAGTAACCTGTGATTTCCTTTCTAAATGGAAAGGAAGTGTATAAAAAGAGGAATTGATATGAAGACATAAGTTGATAGGAAGGAAAATTACTGTAGAAGTCCAGAGTGCAGAAACAGTATAGAAAACGAGCTGTAGCTGTTCCTAAGCTTTGTTTAGCTCCTGGGCTCTGAGCTGGTAATTCCCAGTGTAAATGGCTTGTTTCTTAACAACTATGCTTTTGATCCTTAAATCGTATATGTGTTTCCCAAGGAGAAAAACACTGTTTCTGAGATTGTGGCTACTGCAGAAAGGAAAGTGGTTTTACTGCTGCATTTGGCATAGGATATGGGGGACAGCGCTGTGTGTATGAGACAGTGCAGGTTCTGCTGTTGTTGCTGAGGTTGTCTTGCATTCCCCTTGTGCTAGATGTGAAGCTGCAGAGCAGAAGCAGAAGGTACCACTGGGAACTTTGAAGAAAGACTTGAAATCACAGGAGGAAAAGCAGAAACAACTGACAGAGAAAATCCGCCAGCAGCAGGAAAAGCTGGAAGCTCTGCAGGTGAATCTGGGGGTCTCCAGCTAAGCATAGCAGGTTTGAGGTACCTCCTAGTGCAAATGGCTGATGTTGAGTCATGCCTGTCTCAGCCTCTAATGCCACCTGTGCTATTCATGGGGTAGGGGTTGTTTTAATAACAGAAAACAAACATCTCCGCTTGCATTTCATTTTCTGCTAGGAAAATGGGAGTGACTGCAGGTGTTCAGATGAAGGGCTGTCTCTTGAAGGACAGAGAACATACCTCCTTATAATTGCTGATTTTAAACTGGAAAACTGTTTGCTGGGCTGTGTTCAGGCAGGCCCTGACAGCTTTTAAAGATGCCTTTCTCTTTTTTTTTTTTTTTAAATAGAAAACCACTCCAGTTCGATCTCAAGCTGACTTAAAGAAACTGCCTCTGGAAGTGACCACACGGCCTGCAGGGGAGGTAAATGGTATACCGCTGTAGGCTTTCTACGCTTCTGTGCTATCCTTAGCTGCTCTGAAAAGCAGTTCCCGACTCTTCCGTCCTTTCTATGTACCCTCATTTGTTTCAGAACACCCAGTCACAGACCAGACCTCAGCGACCACGATCTCCTCCTTTACCTGATGTAATCAAGAATGCTCCCAGCAGACCGCCACCAGCTACACCTCTTCCCAAGTCCATCAGTCAGCTGAAAAAGAGCTCTTCAGCTTGGCCAAATATCAGCACTCCCAAACTGGCAAGCATGCTCTCCAAGGAGGAGGCCAGCACTTCAAGGACATGCCAGCACACTGTGACAGCTGGAAAGTCTAACAGCACTTTAAAAACTCTTGCCAAACCAGGTACAACAACGAAACCACTCCCTGCTGTCCTGCAGAACCCCAAAAGCTCACGTGAGACACCCAGTCTAAAAGCTGCCAAGGTGCCAGCACTAAAGAAATCTGCCAGTGTCAAATGCCCACAGGTGAGACTTGATGGGATGAAAACTGTCAGCTCCTTACCTACTATTCTGCATAGCCAGTCTTGCTCTGTTGCGTGGGATTTGTACTGTAGTCCCTGCGCAGGACAAGGTAACTTCTTTACTCTTGGGTTAGGATGCCATTCTATACCCCTTGTTAAGGCTTGTTTCCTCTTTTTCCTGTTAGACCAGACTGTTTCCCCAGAAAAAAAAAAAAAGTGGAGTGGTGGGGTGAGCGTTTGCATGATCATGGAGCACCTGCTAAAATCTTTTGGAAAAACTAATTAACTATCAAATAAAATACTGGATGCTGAGCATTTTTATTTTTTTTTAACTTGGCTGAAAGAAAGTTTTGGTTGGTAGCATGCTGGAATTATAGTTAGAGCTTGTTTGCTTCCTATAGGCCTCCACTACTCGGAAGAGGACCTTGAACACCACAGAGGATGGGTCTGAGGAGGAGGGGGAGCACAAGAAGGAGAAGACAAAACGGGGTAAATTTGTGGCAGTAAAAGAAGAGAAGAAGGATTCCAGTGAGGTAGTGGTAGAGGTGAGAGTGCACTGGTTTTGCTAGCAGAAGGTATTTGTCAGGTGTTTATAATCTTGTTGGGAGGCAGCTAATCTGAGCTCTTTCTACTCACAGCTCACAGACAGTGCTGGGGAAGAAGAGCTGGCAGAATTGAAGAAAGCTCAGAAAGGTGAGAAACGAACCCTTAAACTGCCTCTTCTATGTAATGTAGTGGGAAAGAACTGTTGCAGAACTAGACTCACTAGCTAAATGTGTGATTTCATTAATGAGCTTTTTAAAATAAGAATTAGTGTAAATTAGTGTAAACCCAAACCCTGATATCACTAACTCACATGAAGCATTTTGGCCAGGAGCTCCTCGATTAGACAAGACGCAATTGTGGCATAATCTGAGGGCTGCGTCATGTTAACAGGTGTGATGCTTGGCTGCATGGTGTAGACTGATGTCATGCTCACCCTTCCTAATTGAATGGATCGTGGAGCTATGTTAGCTGGGAAATGCTGAGGACTGTATCTAGACCTGCTGCACTGCTGTGAGAGAAAAGGGGCCAAGAGACCCCCATGAAAGATGATAGCCAGGATAGTATGGCACCTTCTGCTAGAGCAGGGCATTTCTTCAGCTTGTTCCCAACGAGCTGTCTGGAAAGTAACTCACCAGGAACACATCTTAATGTTTCTAAGTAGGATCATAGAATGGTTTGGTTTGGAAGGGAACTTAAAGATCATCTAGTTCCAACCCCCCTGCCATGGACAGGGATACCTTCCACTAGAGGTCCCCTTCCACTAGGGCAGATTGCCAAAACCCCCATCCAGCCTGGCCTTGAACACTTCCAGGGATGGAGTATCCACAACTTCTCTGGGCAACCTGTTGCAGTGCTTCACCACCTTCATAGTGAATATCTTCCTTATATCTCATCTAAATCTACCCTCTTTTAGTTTAAAAGCATTACCCCTTGTCCTGTTGCAACAGGCCCTGCTAAAAAGTCTGTCCATCTTCCTTATAAACCCCCTTTAAGTACTAGAAGGCTGCAATAAGGTCTCCCTGAAGCCTCTTCTCCAGGCTGAGCAACCCCAACTCTCTCAGCCTTTCTTCATAGGAGAGGTGTTCCATCCCTCTAATTTTTGTGGCCCTCCTCTGGATCTCTCCAGCAGATCTATGTCCTTATGCTGGGGGCCTCAGATCTAGATGCAGTACTGCAGGTGGGGTCTCATGAGAGCAGACTAAAGGGACAGAATTACCTCCCTCGACCTGCTGGTCACACTTCTTTTGATGCAGCTGAGGATACTGTTGGCTTTCTGGGCTGCAGGCTCACATTACCAGGTCACGTGGAGCTTCTGATCAACCAACACACCCAATTCCTCCTCCTCGGGGCTGCTTTCAATCTATTTTCCACCCAGCCTGTATTTGTGCTTGGGATTGCCCTGACCCATGTGCAGGACCTTGTGCTTGGCCTTGTTGAACTTCATAAGGTTCGCATGGGACCACCTCTCAAGCCTGTGAAGGTCCCGCTGGATGGCATCCCTTCCCTCCAGCATGTTGACCACACCATTCAGCTTGGTGTTGTTTAGTAAACTTGCTGATGGTGCACTCGATCCCACTGTGCGTGTCGCCAACAAAGATGTTAAACAGCGCTGGTCCCAATACTGACCCCAGAGGAATGCCACTCATCACTGGTCTCCACTTGACATCGAGCCATTGACCGCAACTCTTTGAGTGCAACCACCCCGCCAA
>NW_010537077.1:3270-12726 GCF_000687285.1 Phaethon lepturus | reverse complement strand
CCATTCCTGTAATCCCATCATAGAAGGCCACCAAATTTGTCAGGCACGATATGCCCTTAGTGAAGCCATGCTGGCTGTCACCAATTACCTCCTTATTTCCCATGTGCCTTAGCATAGTTTCCAAAAGGATTTGCTCCATGATATTGCCGGTCACAGAGGTGAGACTGACTGGCCTCTAGTTCCCCGGGTGTTCCTTTTTTTTCCCTTTTTAAAAATGGGGGTTATGTTTTCCCTTTTCCAGTCAGTGGGAACTTCACCAGACTGCCAGGACTTCTCAAATATGATGGGTAGTAGCTTAGCAACGTTATCTGCCAGTTCCCTCAGGACCTGTGAATACATCTCATCAGGTCCCATGGTCTTGTGCACCTTCAGGTGCCTTAGATGGTCTCAAACCTGATCTTCTCCTACAGTGGGTGGTTCTTCATTCTCCCAGTCCCTGCCTTTGCCTTCTGCAACTTGGGTGGTACGGCTTGAGCACTTGCTGGTGAAGACTGAGGCAAAGTCGTTGAATACCTCAGCCTTCTCCATATCATGGATAACCAGGTCGCCTGTTTCCTTCCACGGAGGGCCCACATTTTCCCTAGTCTTCCTTTTATCACCAATGTACCTATAGAAGCTTTTCTTGTTGCCCCTGACGTCCCTGGCCAGACTTAATCCTATCAGGGCCTTAGCTTTCCTAACCTGATCCCTGGCTGCCTGTCTGCTTGGACAATTTCTCTGTGTTCCTTACAGGTTGTAGGAGTTCACCTGTGTGACAGTAGTGTTTTTATGGCTTATGTACTACTTGAAGGAATTGTCACAGGTTTAGGTTTGCTCCCAGCTGAGTGTGGCTGTCTTTTCTAGAGCTCATGCAGAATGTGCTCTCCAGCATGTCAATGTTTACAAACATCTTTATTGTCGTCATCCTTGCAGATAAAGGGCTGCATGTGGAAGTGCGTGTAAACAAGGAGTGGTTCACAGGCCGTGTCACAGCTGTGGAAATGGGAAAGCATGCAGTACGTTGGAAGGTGAAGTTTGATTATGTTCCTACCGACACCACACCAAGGGATCGCTGGTAACTATCTAGCTACTGGATTTTGGAGGCTTGTTTTGCTTTCAGGAGGAAGACCCCATTTTACTTCTATAGATGCTGAAGACAAATATGTTGCTATCATGTCAGGGAGTGTTTGTGCTCAGGACTGTCCAGCTGCTTTGTAAGGAATCAGCATGACAAACTCCATACAGTCTGCCCATCTCTTTGATGTGATGTTCCTGCAGAGGTAGCTGTTGCGTAATCTAGAGGTCTCAAAGTGACAGCTGGGTGCAGGTTCTGACGAAACTGTTAGTAGTTTCAAGAATGGCCAATGTAGAAAGAGACCTGACTTTCCCTTAATATATTTTTTTCAGGGTAGAGAAGGGCAGTGAGGATGTGAGGTTGATGAAGCCTCCCTCTCCTGAGTACCAGGCTCCAGATACACAGCAGGAAGAGGAGCTTGTTGTGGCTGAACCTTCTACCTCGGACTGTGTCAGAATTGAGCCAGACACTACTGGTCCCAGCAGCAGCCAAGAAACAGTAGACTTACTAGTCCAGATCCTTCGGTGGGTTCACTGCAGTTCTTGTGAGCTGCTGCAGTCTGATGGCTTTAGTCTTTTAAACTCCCAATTCTGGCTTTGTGTTTTTCTTTTCTGCATAGAAATTGTTTGCGGTACTTCTTACCTCCCAATTTTCCCATCTCCAAGAAGGAGCTGAGTTCCATGAGCTCGGAAGGGTTGTTGGCATTTCCCTTGGTGAGTTCAGTATTTCTAGAAAAGTAAGTTTGGGGTTTTTCCCCACATGCATTCCATTCTTATGGCAAGTGTGAATCCCGTTGATGCAAGATCACACTCTTCAAAAAGTTATTTGGATACTTAGCAGGCAAATGTAACTGACAAACAATGAGAGCCTCTGAAACTTGCCTTAAGTCTTTTGACAGTTGTCTGAGGATTTCTTTCATTACCCTACATCTTTATGGGAAAGCTGTTGGCTGTTGCTATCCTAACTTCTTAGCCATTGCTGTTAAGCTTTTAAAAAAAAGAGGCCAAGTTAGAAGTTTGTAGAAATAGGATGTAGGCATATGTGTTCATTTTGCCCCCAGCCTTAAAATCTAACTTATGCGGAGGCAGTCTTAAAAATGGGAGAGAACACAGAAGCCAACAACAGAAGCCCTCACACTTCTCCAGGTGAGCAGGCTGACTGTGTGTGAGTCAGCTGTACCTCTTAAGGCTTTTGTTGTGGCCTCTGTTTATTTGAGCAAGGAAGGATGGGGCTGAGCCTGCACCAGTATCTGAATGCTGGTATTGGAAGGTCCAGTTCTGGCTGAAATGCAGAGAAACGGCACTGGCTTCTCTGGCTTCTCTCTTCTCTGACATACCACTTTTCAGGAGACATCTGTGGGTGACAAAAGCCACTGCTTCTTTGGTAGTCTTCAAAGTGCCCTATTCCCTCACTCGTAATGTATATATTAGCAGTCTGTCTTGTCTCTTCCTCTGTTAATTCAGGCATCTGCTTGAGTTACTGGTCCTGCTGCTTCTGCAGGACATGTTGGTCTTACCTGGCGTTTTCTGCAATTGTAGATGTTCCTACCTCGCAGTAATGAGCTGTGTTGTCTGGGTGGTCTATACTAAGGAAACTCATTGGGTACAGAGGCTGTCAGATCTTTCTACAGCATAATTGTGGGTTTAGGCTTTTTAAAACATGCTGCATCCTTAATCTGAATTCAGGCAGTTTTTGTTGTGGTTCTGGTCTTTGAGGAATGTGAAAACGCATGTGACTTGTGCTGCCTGCTGTAGGCAAATCAGAAATGTAAATGTGTCATGGGATAGAGTTAATTTTCTTCCTGATAGCTGGTATAGTGCTGTGCTTTGGATTTGGGATGAAAATAATGTAGATAACATACTGATGATTTTTAGCTGCTAAGCAGTCAAGGATTGTTCAGTTTCTCATGCTGGCCTGCCAGCAAGAAGGTGGGGGCTACATAGGAAGCTGGGAAGGGACACAGCCAGGACAGCTGACCCAAACTGGCCTAAGGGATATTCCATACTATACAACTTCATGCTCAGTATATGAACTGGGGGAGTTGGCCATTATTATTATTCATTTTTTTTCTTGTCCTGTTCCATGAGTTCTACCTTTTTTTTTTTCCCTGATTCTCTTCCCCCACCCCACTGTGGGGTGAGCAAATGGCTGTGTGGTGTTTTAGCTGCCTGCCAGGTTAAACCATGACAAAATGTGAGCATGGTAATGACCATGGGCAGGGTATGCAAGGGCACAGTGTTAGACTGGTGATGTTTGGTTATGGGGTGCTGGTAGCTGGACTCTTCTACAAGCTGCGAGTGCTGGGGTTTTCTTGGTGCTTGGTGCTTCTTCTTAACGTGTCATCTGTTGTGTTTTCTCTTCTACAGAAAGAATATTTCAAACAGTATGAGGTAGGTCTGCAAAACCTGTGCAATTCGTATCAGACACGTGCCGATGCCCGGGCCAAAGCCTGTGAAGAAAACCTCCGCAACTTGGAGAGGAAGCTGAAGGAAACAGAGGAGAAACTGCAGAAACTGAGGACTAACATTGTGGCCCTTCTGCAGAAAGTACAGGAGGTGGGTGAGGAAGGGGTGTGAAACCAGAGCTGCCCCACGAGTAGTGGTTCTTCCCCAGACCCAGGCTGCTCCAGGCACTTGATGTTTTAGTCCAGCATTTAACTTGGCTTCAGCGCTTTCTCAGATGGGTGCAAATTGGGCTTAGACCATCAGAAGCAGTTGAGTGCACAGCTGCTGTCACTGCCCACCTTTTGGAATCCAGGCCTTGGCACTCCTGATGAGTGTTAATTTTCACAGATGGATTTTTCATGGGCTGTACATAGAAAACAAATAGAAACTGTGCACTGCTTTCTGCTATGAAACATGGGGCTGCAGAATTTCCCTGGGTGTAGGCAGTGTTCTGAAGGAAATTTCTGTTCCGTTCTTGGGCAGAAAGGTGGTGCTAGATTCTGAACCCTATGTATAGAAATGCAAACCTTTAAACAAATAATAATGTAAAAAAATGGTGAAATCTATTTATTATACTATTAAATTAAATTAGTAAATATATATTTAAAGAAAAGCTTTACATTTGTGTAAACTTTAAATAAAAAAACTACTTTAAATAAAACTAAGACTACCCAATGGAAAAGCTACTGAAAGTAGTTGGGAGCACATTAGGAGAATGTGTGTTAAAGCAGGAAAAAAAACCAACCTAACTTTACCCTGAGCAGCACAGAAAATCTATTGCTTGAGTGCATTGTTTGAGCATCAAGTGCTGACTGGTTTCCAGATGTTCTGTCAGGCTCGGACAAGGAAAGCTGGTGGTCTTTCACAGCAGATGTCAGCAGCTGGAGAGTGATGGAAGTCAGGATGTAAAAGTTGACCAGGACAGATGTTGCAGAGAATGCTGTGCTGCTCTGTCTTGTGCATTCTTGCACTGTTCTTCAGGATTCACCTTTCACTGGTATTTCGTGTGCTTTTGTTTCAGGACATTGATATTAATACAGATGATGAACTGGATGCATATATCGAGGACTTGATCACAAAAGGAGATTGAGCAGCCCCAGTACAAGTCCTAGAGAAGTGCAGAGGAGCTGATTGCTTGCAGTGGGAGATGTGGATTCCTGTGGTGGCAGACTATGGCAGCTAATGAGGAGAGGGTTTTTAGACAATACTTACGTTGTGTTGGTGTACAACTCGTTCTTGTGACTTCACATGAAAAAGACATTTGTGCTGTTGGCAGGAAAATTTTTAACATTGTAGTTCTCTGAATATCTTCCCTTTGTTTATAAATATTTATTTTTAAAAGAAATAGGAACTGTGCCTGATATGATGGGAGGGTTGCTGTGTGTTTTTAGTGAGGTAAAAGTGTGAGTACCCTTTTTGCATCTGTGGTATATTCATGTGTTAGGCCTGGAAGACCAGAACATCCTGCCTAGCAGGTTGTCACAAGTAAGAACCTAACAGCAACTTAAACAAACCTTGAGTTATGGAAGAGGAGGGTTGGGACTTAGACTTCGAAGATGCTGAACTTGGCCTACAGAGCACCAAGTCAGGAATTTGAGCTACATGGAGGAGATCAAAACACAGTTCCTGTGTGAGCGTGAGTGGAGGGGATGAAATCTTGGTGGTTCTGAGGTAGTAGGGGATTGGCACTTGCCAATGCAGTGAGGTTCCCAAATATGAGGTCTCTGTAAGCAGATGGAGTTGTCACCATGCTAAGTCAGAGGCTGAGGATCCTTTCAGAAGAGGATGGCCTCCTAGGCTGCTTGCAGGGGTTTTTTTCTCCCTCCCATAAGAGGGAGAAAGCTGGAGTTCAGATTCTTTTCTAGCAGTCACCTTATTGCACACTTTTGCTGCTGTTTCTTTGAGCCATAATTGCAATGGCAGAAGAACTCCTCAACCAGCTGAAAATAAAGTGACCCTCTATTCTGTTGTCACTCCCTCAGGCTTGCATTGCTTTGATCAACTTGCTCTTCCAGGTTATTTTATTAGAGTGATGGAATTTGGAGCCTTTGGAGCCCTGCATTGCTGAGTCACATCTGGCTCTGGGTCGGCAGCAAGGACAATGCCTTTCCCTCGTCCTCCCAGCTGGAGGCTGCACTACAGCTCCTAGCAAACCACCTGTGGCCAAGATGACTTGGTTGAATTCACTGGCTATCCAGCTTCTCAGGTCTGCTAGGACAAGACGTCCATGAAGTTGGTGCTCAGAAAACTGAAATCCCCTGCAGCCTGGTGGTTTGAAGAAACACAGCGTGACCAAGAGGTGCCCACCTTCAGGAACATCATATGAAATGGACCATTGGGGGTCTGAATGTGTAATAGAAGTTTTGCAAAAAAAATTCCAAATTAAACATCTATTGCACATAAAATCTTAAGTACTAATGGTTTATAGTCCTGAAGAACCCCCAAGTTCTACATAGCGCAGGAGGGAGGGAAGACACTTGCTTATTACCTGAATTCTAGGCCCTTGCAACAGCACACGGTGAGACTGTCTGCTTTCATTCAGGATTTAGGCCTGGACATCCTAGTATAAATGAAGGTAAGGAGCATCCCCCCACCCCTGTACACCTTCCTGGACAGAGGGGCAGCGTTCCTTAAATGTAGGAGCAAACTACCAGTCTACTCAACTTCCTTATGGAAATTTTTTTTTTCCATATTGCAGACTTTGTTAATCATGATGGTACACTGGTGCTTCAGATGAAAATGATCCTTCTGTAGAAGCTGAGTTTTGTATTAAGGTGAAAGAAGAAATCTTTGTCCTTTCCAGATGGCCAGCAGAAATTCTAAAGAACTGGATTTTATTAAAATACAGATAAGAGATGCTGCTGCTTGCAAGCTTTAATTCATAACACCTGCAGTATACCAATGTGGGACAAATAGCTTTTACACATTCTTGAGCTTCCTTGACACAGTTTTATCCCCTATTCCTGCTCTCCTGTTAGGAAGGTGTTAACACAGTTTTTTTCCTCTGTTCTCTGGAAACTTCTCGTTTCCAGTTTTAACTTTTTTTAAATGACATTTCATTTTTTTTGATCTTGTACCAAGTATTTTTGTTTGAGTTACATTTCTTCCCTGGAGTTAGTTTCATGAGTACAATTGATGTTTCCTTTCTAAACTTCCATTTTACTAGGAAAAGCAAAACAAGAACTTTTAGGTGCAAATAAAAGTTTTTCATTCTCAAAACCTTCCTGGTAGTTCTCTGCAGCTGCTTCAATTTGATTTTTTTTTTTGTAAGCTTGTTAAGTAGACCTATGTGTAATGTTAAGTTTTAGTAATGCCTTTAAAAAACATAGGAACAAAATGACCTCTGGACATCACCTAAATAACCTGCTCCAAACAAGGTGTACTCAAAAGCTGTATCACATTGTTCAGGGCGCTTTCCAGTTGAGCTCTTAAAATCTTCAAGGGTGGAGGTTGCACCACTTTTCTGCCTTGTACACACCTCCAGTGAGTGTGTTCTTCCCTTGCATCTAACAAGGGTGTTCCTGTTGCAGGTTTGGAGGCTGTTACAGCTGCCCATTGAAAATACCTCACCTGCTGCAGCCTTGGCAGTTAAACCTTCATGCTACAGTTAAGCCTGTTGATACCATGTCTGTGCTCAGCTGGAAGCAGAGAAGACGACAGAGGGAACTGTTTCTTGCATCGAAAGTGCATGAGTTGCATTTAGAAGACCCCTTTAAGTCCCTCCTTCATGCCCTTTGTTACTGTCATCCATTTTGGAAATTCCTTCCACAGCTGTCACCTAGATACTTCATAACATACCTATTTCTATTGGTAAGGTTGCTAATTTACATATTTAATAATGAGGCAGGAAAATAACTCTTTTAACATGAGCTTTTGGGTCTTGTGATGATTATTGTTCCAGGCCAGCTTTGCCTCAGCCTCTCCCCTGCCGTAGCGCACAGCCTTGGGGGACTCCTGTCAGCAGGACCATGATTGTCATTGCTGAAGTGCCAGCCTTACCCTGGAACCTGAGGTCTCTGTCACTGATCCTCCACCTCATACACCTTTGCCCAGTTTCTCTCGCAGAGTAGAACAAGAACACCTGAGCTCATGGCAATTAGTCCCACTCCCACTGTGAGGAACATGGTCCTGCCTACACCTCTTTCAAGGGCCATGTATTGCTGCAATTCCTTAAGTGGAGGCTTGAAACTCCACATCACCAGCATTGGATTCAGAGTTTAACGTTACGGCAACGGGATCAACATTTCCTTTTTTTGCAAAATTACTTTTTGCAAGTCATTCCTGCAGCCTGTAGCGAGAACTGGCTGGGCTTTTGGGGTGCAGCTTGCTTTCAGCTACCTTACAGGGCTATTCTTTCTCATGTAGTGGGGCACATTCGATATCCTCTTCTACCACCGCCTTACCCAAAAGGCACAGCCAACTTCTCTGCCAAGAAACTCTTACTGGTCTCCAGGCCCCAGGGTATCTTGATCTACTCAGAGTACCCTGAAATCCCTTTTAGCAGCATCTGAATTTGTCTGTGGAGTCCTGATCATATGCACCCAAACTTGACTGGTGCCTGCTGTGTGGAATAAGACCAGATAAGCACCTCTTGGATGATTTTGCTATACCTTTTCTCATCAGCAAAGCTGCAGCTGCACAGCAAGAGCAGAGGAGACCCTCCTCTAAGCCTGCACTGGAGGGAAGGCTCCAAGAAAGCTCTTCAGCACCATTTGGGAGGCCTGGAGGACTCTGGGCACCTGCCACATTAGTGTAATGAGAGATCAGGTTCATGGGGACCTGTGAGTGCCCAGGCTGCATGTCCAGGTGTCCCTGCCCAGTGGTTTCAGTGTGTGTGGAAGCCAGGTGCTTTGGGCCATTCCATCCCTCAAGCACTCCCTCTTGTCCCTGGGCTGCAGCCCACTGAGCAGAACAAATCATAAATTCATCATCCCCTCATCCTGCTGGGAGCTCGCTGCCTGCGGTGTGACACCACTCTGGCTGCCCCAGAAGAGGGCGGGGGATGGAGCTGGGGATATTAAGGCCCTTTTAATGCTGCTGATGTTACTTGAACACACTGAGAAAAGCAACTGAGTGGGGAGGGGTGCGTTGAGTTGTGCAAGTACAGCAGCATTACGGTGCTGCAGAGCCCATCACTCACTGGGAAGGAGTAGCCTGACTCCCACTGTCATGGGCAGCTGGGACTGGAAGGAAAAAAACCCAGAAGCCTGGGCTCAGCCCAGAACAAGGGAGGGTGGGTACCAGTCCTGTGTGTTTGCATGGTGTACTGAGCCCAAAGCCTGTGTTTTCCTTGTCTCTTCTCTGTGAGAAGCTGTGGCTGCCTGCAGCAAGCAGTGATGGTGCTGCACTGTGTGCAGGGCTGCCCTACCTGGGGCTTGGTGCCCAGATAAGCCTGTACTGCGTGCGCGGATGATGGGGTGGGCTCTGGTCTGGCTGGGCTCTGCAAGCAGCTGCTGAGAAGCTGCAGTGATAAGCCAGGCTGGGGCCAGTGCCACCACACTGCATCCCTGTCTAATCTCAGAGTACGTGGCTTTGGTTTTGCTCGCCAAGGCGGGCATGGACAGCTGTGGTGCTGCAGGTCTGGTGGCCTCGTGCCCTCCTCACCCAGCGTGGCTCTGGCACCAGGGCCATTCCCCTTCTGCCTCCCCCGGGGTTACATTCAGCCAGGCTGAAGTGAAGCTGCCAGCTCAGCTGCCAGGCACGGGGTGCATGGCAGGACCCTCAAGCAAGGACATTGCCGCTGGCTCATCAAGTGTCTCTTTGTGCAGGAGCCGCCAGTGCCTGGGAACACAGGACACGTGTGGAGGCATCAGCCCCTGGTGCTGCCTTGTCTCCAGGGAAACATCCCCTGTCGGGACAGGCATCCTAGGCCCCTGCCAAGGCACCCCCACCCTGCCTTTGTTGGCTTTGCCGTGTTTCTTTGGGAGACAAGGGGATAAAGTCTTCCTTTTCCTGCCA
>NW_010537077.1:0-3239 GCF_000687285.1 Phaethon lepturus | reverse complement strand
CCGCCGGCTTCTGCTGCAGCTGCCTGGAAGTGGCTCCCCTTGCCCTGAAAGGGTCAGCTGGTGTGTCCCTGGAGGAGTGAAGGCAGGCACTCAGCGCCTGAGCCAGCCCTGGGCCAAGGTGCGTCAGCACCCAGGGCTGAGCACACAGTGGGGCCCTTGTCAGAGCACCCGGAGCTGCTGGCAGCTCCTTGTCCTGGGCCCTGCAGGCAGCCGGGCTTCTTCTGCCCAGCCCAGCTGCTCCAGCCTGGGAAGGAGGAGTTGCTGGGGCACAGCAGTGACGCTGGTGCTGCTTTACCATGGGTGCTGGGGTGCAGGTACTGGCTCTGGGCCACTGAGACTTCCACGTGCCCTTGTTTCCCCTCTCTTGTCTCTGCCCCTCCTGAGTCTCCCCAACTCTGCCTGCCTGGCACAAGCCACTGCCCTGGTACTGAGCCAGGGGATGGCTGGAGCAGGCTGGTTGCAGGGGTTTTTTTTAAATCCTCTTCCACCCTGCAGCACCTGAGCGTGACCACAGGAGGTTTCTCACATCCCCCTTGCCCTCACCATTAGCCCAGCTCCCTCCTGGAGTGCCATGGCACAGGCATGTCCCTCTGGGGTGCCAGGGGAGGCAGCTGCAGTGGGGTGGAGAGGATGTGACAGCATTCAGCGCACAGGGCAGTGCTGGCAGGGGACCCCTGTTCCTACTTGTGTAGCTGCTGTGGGTCTTCCTAGGTGCCTTGGGGCCCAACTGCTCCTCCCAGATCTTGCTCTTGCCTTGCTCTCCTTTGGCTTAGGTGGGGCCATGGGTTCAGCAATGTCTGCTCGTGGCAGCCCTCCACTCCTCAGAGCTGCTCACCTGCCTTCAGGGATAGTGGTAGCTGGAAAAGGAAAGCTGCTCTGTCCTGTTGCAGGGGCAGGACCAGCCTCCCACCTCTCAGTTCCCCCCAAACCCATCCTGCAGCGTGCTGTATGTCCAAACCACCTATTGCCCAGAAAGCCTGAACTTTGAGAGCTGTTTTTGAAACTGGATGCAGCATCCATGGGCAGCAGGAGCATAGATACTCTGGATACATCTTCCAAGTACAAAGCATGGATGCACATGGAGCAGAAGCCCTGGAAGGACGCAGGGCTCTCTGCTTGCACCCCAGAGCAGGGAAGGTCTATGCCCTTGCTGCTGTGGTTACTCCTCACATGGCTCTGTCCTGTCCCCATGCTCACCCTGCACGTGACCAGCAGGTGCTCAGGGTCTGTGTGTCCACCAGCTTGGAGCACAGATGGGTCTGACAT
This sequence comes from Phaethon lepturus, assembly GCF_000687285.1. Taxonomy (NCBI): domain Eukaryota; kingdom Metazoa; phylum Chordata; class Aves; order Phaethontiformes; family Phaethontidae; genus Phaethon; species Phaethon lepturus. The sequence goes on along the minus strand of NW_010537077.1, from coordinate 1,973 downwards.
GGCTTCACCCAGGATGAGGGACTGTGATGGCTGCAGGAACGCTATGGGGCCGGCCCCAGTCACCTCTGCATGGGCTCTGGCCCTGAGCATTGCTCCAACCTTTCCCTAGGGGAAGTCACAGAGGGTCATGAGGGCAATGGCAGAGCCTGCTCTGTCCCTGGAGCACAGGACAAGGCCCTGCAGCCCACAGGGCTGGTGTGGGGCAGGTGCCTCAGGGCCGAGGCTGGAGGACAGCGAGTGCATCTTTTGCTGGGGTGAGACACGGAGAGCGGTGGTTCCCAGGGAGGGTCTGGAGAGAGAGCAGGTAACCTGCATGGATGCAAGTGTGTAGGGTCACCCTGAGGGCAGCAGGGCTGTGAACCTTTCCCTTTTCCCCGTCCTTGCTTCCAGGGAAAGTGCTGCCTGCAATGGGATGGCTCCAGCTGGCCAGCCCCATTGTCACCATCTCTGAAGTGCTTCTGCGGAGGAAGGTGGCTGTGGTGGGTGCCTGTCCCTCCTGGGATCCCCTCACACCCTCGGCCATTCCTCAAGGGCTCTCCTTACTAGAACTCATGTTCCCCTCACATGGTCTGGAGCCATGTCTGTGGCTGCCCTGGCAGGTGTCCCAAATGTTGTGGTTCAAACATTTCACAAGGAAAGAAAAATCCACAGCCCTGTTGAAGCAAGGCTTGGGCAGGGGCAGGCACTACCTGCAAGGAGGGGTGGGCAGGATTTGGGGTTTTTTTAACATGCAGTTGGTTAGGTAGAGCTGCCCAGCTGAGCTGAAGGGGAAGGAGGAGCAACAGGAGGCTACAGAATGTGAGCCTGCCCCAGTTTGGTGCCAGTGCCTTGGGCTGGCATGTGCATGGAGAGGTGGCAGCTTTCCCCAGGGATGCCCCAGGAGAGCAGCAGCAGGGACAGCTACAGGGAGGGACTCTTCACTGGGTGCCTGTGGGGGACAGTGCTTACAGCCCATGTTCTGCTGTCCAGATGTCCTGTCCAGACATCCCACGACCAGTGGGCCTGAGGACCTCCTACCTATGTCTGTGCTGCCTCATGTTCCTCTGTCCCCCTGCATACACAGCTCTGAGGGGGGAGAGCCTGTCCCTCTACATGACTGCATAGGTCTCACTTCGGTCGGGGCTCAGTAGGCTGCGCCTGCAGAGGTATGTGTGGGTGCTGAGATAATACAGCAAAAACCCAGCAGGATTTGCAGAGCCAGGGGAGGAGGAAAGTACATCCACCTGCACGTGGCACCTCTGCCAAGTGGGGCATCCGCTCAGCTCAGACCCAGCTTTCTCTAGTGCAACTTCTCAGGCGGGGCAGCATCCCCACTACAAGGCTTGACTGGCCCTGTCCCAGCTCCTGCAGTGGCACCATCAGCAGCTGCACCCTTTGAGAAGCTCAGCTGTTGGAGATGGCCATTAGACTCTACAAAAGGGCTGCCCATTGCCAGCCGGAAAGGGGCAACGTGTCCGTAGCATTCCAGAAATGAGATACCGTCAGAGACCAAAGTACTCAAAGGCTTATGCTGACAGCAGTGTGGGATGGGTAACTCTTCTACCTAGTGCAAGGCTCCAAAGACCCAGTGCTGCCTGCCTGGTGTTAGCTCAGTGGGCAGACACCCAGGGATATGGGCAGAGTTTTCCTAGAGGACAGCTCCAGCTGTCTCCAGGTTGTGCCTGGGGAAAGGCTGGCTCACCTGAGCTCAAGGAAAATGAACCCGGCTCCTAGCACGTGGGATACAGTGGACTGCAGGGCCCCTCTGGGACAACCATGCCCAGAGGATGGCAGCACACCCATGTCCTCACCCAGCTGTCTTGGACAACCCTCAAGGAGCTTCCGTCTGCGAAGAGTGGAGCTGATCAGCCTCCAGACACAGCTGTGCACAGGTCAGACGGGCCCCGAAGGCAAGCAGGGCAGAGGGGACGCTGCCTGGACGACCGTGAGAGCGGTGGCTTAATGTGTCAGCGGCCGTGCCAGTGCCCCCTCAC
>NW_010537076.1:17604-25610 GCF_000687285.1 Phaethon lepturus | reverse complement strand
TGCCCGTCGCCGTCGGTGCGTGCCGGCGCCCATCCCTGCGCGCGAGCTGAGGGGACGTTCCCCTGCCTGGTCCCGATCTGTGCATTTTTGAGAGCGCGCAGATATCTCCCCGTCTGCACAAATATGCAGGAATGACAGGTTTCCCGAGCTAGATATTTTTTGTCTTAGTAACATTGATTTAAATTATACTTAAATATTAATAAAGTGTTTTAAGACCAGGCCGTTTAGGCCAAATGTACTTTAAAATTCCCCTTCTATTTTCCCTCTTTTTAAATCCCCCTCCTTCAGTTTATTCCCTGCGGAGGGGTTTGGGTCCTGAACTCATTGTGCGATCTTCAAATACGTAATAAGAATTAATCACCATTAGTCTCCTATTTTAACAGCTGCCTTCTACCCCCCGAACCAGTCCAGCTGCAAACTTCCCTCCCGCTGCCAACACCGTCATCCCATTACAGCTGCAAACTTCCATACGTAAAAAAGCAGATTTAAGCTTAGGTTGAAACGACGCACATTTCTTAATCGCCCAGGTCCCTGTCGGAAGCGGGCGATGCAGCTCCCGGCCGGTGGGGGCTGAAGGAGCATCGTCCTTCCTGCGCCCGACCACGAAGCCACCGCGCTGCTGGTGCTCCACGCTGTTGCAGGAGGTTGCAAAGCCCACGTTGGGCCCTGTCATTTCTATCAGCCGGTATTTACTTCTTAACATTCACAGGAAAACAAGTATGATTTATCTGTCAATAGGGAGAAGAGATTTGCCTGCTCATGGAAATTTCCCTTTTTCTTCTCAGTAGTGGGCTTTCTTGTACTTTCTTCGTTCTAATATCTGTCCTTAGATTGTAATTATTTTATTTTTTTACTTTTTAGCATTAAGGTTTGAGATAGATAATTATTTTGCTTAATAGTAAATTTCACTGCAACGTGCCCAGAGGGATATGAAATAAAAGGTATTTAAAAATCTACCATGTTAGAAAAGTAAAATAATTTCCGCTAATGAGATTATCAAGGATAATCGGTTTACAAAAGCCCATTATACGACAGATTCATTGATGTCTTAAAACAGAAAAAGAGAATCCTATTTATTTTTTGAAATGGTGTAGAATAAATTGCTTTTCAGGATGTAAAAGGCTGTTTTTCATATATTTTTTTAAATGTGATGATTTCTGTAGCCCCATCTGCTGTTCACATTCAGAAGTATCCAGAAGAAGAATTGGTGAAGTGTATTTTTTTCTGTTGACAATTGGTACTAGGTGAGGCCTGCCCTGTGGGTTTGACTCGGGACGGTAAGGAAGGCCTTAAAGTCTTTCAGAATTTGTGGAAAGAAGTTGCAGGATTACAATGGAAGAGCCCACCTCCATTCAGCCGTGACTGAGGATGGGTTTTGGGGAGACATCTCACTTCTGCAGAGGGGAGGAGGAGAAGGAGGAGGAGGAGGATGAAGAGGAGGAGGAGGAGGAGAAGGTGGAGAAGGAGAGCAGAGGTTGGATCTGCTGGGTGCCCTGGTTGGGGTGACCATGGAGGACCCACTAACCCAGCTGCTTCCTTACCTCAGCAAACCCAAATGGCTCCAACAAGAGAAATTAATTTGTGCATTGCATAAATTAAAATGTACAAAGCTGCAACCTTGAAAAAGTACTATAATGGTGCCTGTTTTATTTATTGCAGTTGATTGTTTTGACCATGCGTTCGCTACCCCCAGTGTGCCTGGTAGGACTGGTACACGCAGTCTCTTCCAAGACCTTCCTTTTGCTTCCCTGTGATGCAGAAGGTGACTCTTAGTAAGTAACACAAAATGATTTCAGACTTGTATAAATAATATACGTGTTCTGTCTCCCTTTGATTGACTGATGAACAGCATTTAGAGTGATTGATTTGCCGACACGCACACGTGGCGGTGACTGGAACAGTTCATGCTGCCCTTGGATCACCCAACCCGGTCCTGCATCTCCCACGGCTTTGTCTCCCGATGGCAGCGCGGTCCTCCAGCAGTCCCTCCAGCCCCGTGTGAATGCCAGGTCTTGGCTTGGCCATGGAGGGGGGCGGCAGGCAGATAAATGCAGGCTGAGCCCTTTGAGCAGCACATCTGCAGCGCCGTGTCCTCTGCCTGCGCCTGCCCCACGCACAGGGACCTTTGTCCCCCCCGATGTGGCTCTTGTACAACCTCTTCCGCTGCTGCTCAGTCTGCTTCTTAAATGGTTCTCTTTTTTTTTTTTCCCTTTTAATATTTGGCAGAAAATAATTCTGCAACGAGCTTTATTAAAGCAGTAGGATAGATTAAAAAATGAAATATGTTTAGCAAGATTTGGGGGGAAGGCTGGAGTAATTAATTTTCAATAATACCTGGCATTTCCAGAACTCCTTTCATCCCAAGATCACCAAACAGTTTACAGACATTAATTAATTAAAGCATTATGATGCCCCAGTGTGGGGCCATTGCCTGCGTGTCTGACTCAGACAAACTCCTTCCAATTCCCCGGACAGCCGAGCGGTATCCACTCCTCCGCCTGCACCAGGGCTATTCCTCTGAGTAAATACTGTTCAGCTTTCCTAAGGTTTGCACTGTATGGCCCTATGTAAATATTTTCCAATAAGTTCGATTATTTGTCTTTTATTCTCTATCAGGAAAACCCCAAATATCTCAGTAATAAAATTTCCAGCGTGTGTTTACATGACGGCAGTTCGGATGATTAGTTTCTGATTCAGCTGCCCATTAAAATGTCCCTGCTCCTGGACACTCCCTTTGCAGGCTGGGAGCTGGACATACATTTTAAACCTTGATTTTGGGGTGAGTTGAGCATTTTTGACAGGGCAGTAAATTGCATGGGAAAAGGGGAGGTGTTTGGCATGGGCCCTAGAGGGGTGCAAATAACGTCACACTGCTGGAAATCCCTCGTGAAGTATAAGTTAGCTGAAATCTTATGAAAGCTATAGATTATACAAACTTTCTACACTCCGATGATTTGATTCATGAACGCGTAAATAGATAGATAGATAGATCCATCACGGGATTCCCCGGGGAACAATGCAATGGTGTTTGTGATTGGAAAAATATTATAAAAGAGCTCACGTATAGCCAATAGTTAGGCAGTTTTGTACCACCAAGATAAATAGAAAAGAAATGACATTTTATGATCGCATTTTTAAAGGAGGTTGGAAGTTACCAAAGCAGGAGAAATGGATGTCCTGTAGTGATGCATCTGCAGTCCTGCGTGGCATTGCTATCAGCTGGGCACACGTTGGGCCCTGATCCCCTCTCCCTGACTGCCCCAGCTCTGGGATAACGGGATAACGTGGCACCCTATTTACAAGGAATGCCTTTACCTGTGTGTTTTGACCCCATTCCTTGGCCACTTTGGTCATGGGATGAGCGCTTTTGCTTGCCCTCATGCCTTCTGGTCCGGCTGGGATATTCAGAAGCAGGATCAGCCCTGAAGGATGTGTTTGTAATGGAAGAGTGAAAAAAAACAACTGTTGGGGTATTTTTTTTGTTTGTTTGTTTTTTGTTTTTTTCCTGGATTAGCTATTTTCAGATAAACCAAAAGGAAACCAGTATCAAAATGGGAAGTCCCCTTTGTTACCTATGGTCTTGTCAGTACCTAGCTGCTGGTTTGGCTGGCTAAGTTGGCCAGCTCCAAGTTTCCCTTTATTCCAACCTCAAACCGCGGTGGAGAAGAGGGCTTGGACTTTGGGCAGGAGCACAACCCGCCCAGCGCGTGGGGAACGACTTCACAAGCGGCGCCGTGCATCAGCGTCACGAGCCGTTTACACCACCCAGCACCTCATCCCGCGCCCCCGTCACCCTGGAACGACACAGAAATGTCGGTGCCTGCTCGGGAGGGTGGCACACGGCAGAAGAGCCTCCGGTTTCGGAAGGAGGAATCGGGGGATGCTGCCCTCCTCCCCGCTTGTTTACCCTACAGCAAGCGCATCTTCGGGGAGCGCTGTGACTTCGAGATATGAGAAGAAATTCTTAAGTAAACACAAGTGACATTTGGCATATAAATAAGTTAGGGAATACTCTTGCGCAAGCAGTACAGGTCAACAGCGATCTTTTATCTCCCGTTTTAAAATCGGCTGCTTTAGAAATGTAAAAGCGTGAAGTGTTTGTGGAAGGGGCGGCGGAGGGAGAGGGGCCATGGCAGGACACCGCCGCGACGCCGTGTTGGGTGCCGGAGCGGCGTTTGCTGGTCCGGAGCCACCGGCTTCAGGCTCCGGCTCCTCTGGTTCTGGCAATATCCATGGTGTGTCAGATGGGCTTCTCCACAACTTTGGGGTTTTTTTCTCTTTTTTTCCTTTTTTCCCTGACTTTTTTTCTTTTTTGCCTATGATTAATGTATAACAAGTCCCTTTAGAGAGTAAATACTGATCTGAAATAGCAAAGTAAACAAATAACAGGGGAACAGGCGTGCAGCGTGTGTATACATACATCTATAAAATGCATTGCATACACACATGCGCACCCACGTTCTTATTGTGTAGGTTAGCTAAGGGGATTTACCTCCTTTTTAATATTTTTGAAGACTGCTTTATGATCCTGTTGACCTGCTATTAGCAAAAGCTTAGCTTTCAACAAAGGTAATTAAATTATAAAATCACTGCTGCAATCATCAAACTACTCATAAAACAAGAAATGAAAAAAAAAAATACCCTGAAATAAAAATCTTGCAGGCTTCTCCTCGTGTAATATTGCTCCCTGATGTTAATTACATTTAAATGGGAGAGTACTATTTTGGTATCATTCATACGCCTCCAAAAGTACTTTCCAGTTTATCATACCTGTCAACCCCAGTGCATCACAGGCTAATACTTTATTAAGAAAAAAATCATTAGGGAGCTGCTGATCCCATTTAAGTACATTGGGCAGAATGTAAGACTAATTAAAAAGCATATTTTTACATTATTAATTTCTGAGTTTCACACTTAATGAATGTGAAATGACAGGGCTACTATTTTTATATTCAGGCTCTCTGGGCTCTTTAGCCAGGGGAATTAAATTCTGGGGATTTTTTGCAAAGATGCTTCTTGGGAGATTTGTTTTCAAGAACAGCTAAGCTTTTTTAGCTGTGCCTTTTTCTGGGAAATTATACCAAAGCATATTACAGCCACTTAAAAAGAGTAGTTAAATAGATGTTGTGTTGGTTTTTTTTCATCACACTGCTATAAAAGTATTTTAGATGAGGTATAAAATATGGTTTTTAAATGATATTATGATTTGCAAACACTAAAAAATAATTGCGGTGGAGTTGAGAGAGAGCGAAAACATCTAATCTTTATTGTGTAAGACAATGTGATAAAATATTTTACAGCCAAAAGCTCATTTTGCATCTGGAAAATTGTGTAAACTGATGGGGGGAAAAAAATCTCATTAAAACTAAAGGTTATTTTTAATATTCTTCAAACAAAGCAACACATTCTAACTGCTTTTTTCCTCCCTGTATTTATTAGATTAGACAATTGTACGAATGTCTGACGTTCTATTTAAATAAAGACATAAAATGACAGAGACCGTGTGATTAGGCAGGCTAATCGGAATTTATACCCGTTTTTAGAGACCACGGGCGCTGGGAGGTAGCGCCAGCCCCGGGAAGGTCGGTGTGTTGGTGAGGTTCAGTTGCAGCATTACAGCCGTTATTAAGCGTTAGGTGTTGCATTACTGAAACCTTTGCCGGGTGCCGGCTGGCACAGCGGTCCCTGCGAGCACGCCGCGGCACAGCACACTTTTATAGGGTTCTGCAAGGAGGAGTGGAGAAAAGCAGGGGTTTTTTTCCCTCTCTCTCTCTTTTTTTTTTTTTTTTTTGCCAAATGTGCTTACAATTACCTCTCTGTATTTTTATTGTCTTTTTACTAACCACAAAACTCACACTGGAGGCAAAGCTTAACGGCTGAGGCTTTCCTCATGTAAATATTAGGAAATTACATTTGTACAAACTGCGCGGCTTTGTAAAGGGGGCTGGAGCGACTCCAACACAAATTAATCAGGATAAAGTTGCTCTATGTTCAACATGACCATAGTTTATTTTCTTAAAGTATTAATTTGTCAACAGCTTTCCTGCCTCGCTGTGACTCATGTGGATGGCATTGAGGGAAGACACAGATGCAATCTTGCTGCTCTACCTTGCGGTTTTAGGAACCAGCTCCAGTTAATCAAAACATAATTGTGTTTAATTCCTCAATATTTGTTTTCATACAAAGTCAAATGACTGAAATATGAATATGAACCTGTGTTTAAATATTGCCTTCCTTTAAAAAAAAAAAAGGCATGAAACTATTTTAACTGTTTGCTAAACAAATTGTACTCTCAAATCCTTCTCTCCTCCGCTGTCTCCCCCCCTCAGCCCCAAAATAAATAAATAAGCTCTGGCAATAGCTTTTCAGCTGGTGTCCTTTGCTTTTTTCCCTCCTCAGCCATTCCCAGTGCTGAAAGCAATGCTCTCCAGCACATCTCTTCTCATTCTTCTGCCTTTCGCTCGCCGCTTATTATATCACACTATTTTTAATTATATCTTGACTTTGGTAAAATTATCGTTTGTTGTTATGTTTCTGGAATGTAAAAGTGAGCGTAATAGGATCTATTTTTCAGAGTTGCCAAAACAAATTAAGGAAAACATTCGGTTCTTCCTTTGCCAAATGTTTTAGTGCTTTTCCATGAAAGCAAATCTTATTTCTAACTGTATATTAAACCTTAAGTAAATTATGCAGTCTGTCAGAAGCAAATTCTATTGTAAAATCAGTAACCGTTCCCAGGCTTTGCCGGTGATACCCATGCCAGGCTCTGCCCAGGAAGGATGGGTTGGGGGTAATAATGAAATATTGCTAATTTTAATTTGCCTTTCGCAGGCCTAACTTTTTCACGTGCGCTGGATGCGGCCCCCATAAGTATGGAGCATTTGTTGTGGCCGCTCCACGGACGCTCAGGTGGGTGCGGAGGCTCTCGAATAACAACGTCACGCGGGGCTGGAAAAGGGACCGGCTTCAGGCATTGCGCTGTGTTAATTGTGGGGATGGGGGCTCGCCTGTTCTTTAGCATCTTGTATTAACATACATCCCCAAATAATATTGACACTCTTCTTGTTTTATTAGCACACGTTTACCTTGTTCGTGGTTTTATTCTTCAAGAATGCAGTTGTTGCCAAGTATTAATCAATATATTATGCTGCTCAGTTGGGCAAGCTGTACAAAAACATAGTGCCCCTAGGGTTAATACAGTCAAGAACTAGAAAAGTGTTTCAGACATGTACACAACATGTGGTTTACTATTATCATTAAATGAGGTGAACTGGGACTCTATACATATGGATTTTGAATTGCATAAATTTTGATTGATATCATTTGAAGACTGAGACCCTGAAAGGCTAGATTTTGTGAAAGACGATACACAGGCCAGCTATTACCACATACAATAATACCAGGAAAAATATCTGAAATGAGCAAGGCAGCTGGCTTTTAAATAGCTAAAACATAACATCAATACTTATTTTGAATAATGGAAAAAAGAGGTAAAAGATGTTGACCTCTGCCTGACAATAACATGTTCCAAAAGTAGAACTGGTCCCGGGAGAAAACCCCCTGCTCAACAGTAGCGACTAAGAAATTTTTTTCTTTCTCTTTCTTTCCTTCTTGTTTGCTCTTGCTTTTCTTTTCCTTTTCTTTCCGTTTCTTCTTTTTTTCATTTTTGTTTTTACTCCCTCCCTGGAAAAGGTAAACGGGCTTCTGAACATCCAGCCGCTTGCAGACAACCGCCAGGAAAAAAAAAAACCAAAAACAAACAACAAAAACCAACAACCCAAAAACCTGAGAATTTTTGCAAATTCAGGAAACACTTGAGAGGTAAAACCAACATCCTGAGACAGGAGACAAGGCCAGCTTTTGACACCGGGCTGGACCTGCGAGGCCGAAGGAAACCTGGAGCCAGGAAGCGGCCGCTGCTGGGGTCAGGCCGCCGGGGACCCCGGGCCTCGCCACGCACCGCAGGCCCCGGCTGGCCTTTTCATGGGAAATTTGCTAAAAATTTG
>NW_010537076.1:17256-17543 GCF_000687285.1 Phaethon lepturus | reverse complement strand
GTTCCCTTCGCTTCTTGTGGGTTACTGGTTCGTGAGGCGTTAAGGGGGGAATTACAACGTAGACGAGGACGCGGCGGGGTCTCGGAGGCCCTGTGTCCATTTTTTCCCCACTGTGTGGTACCCATGGAATATTATCAATACCTCACTCCCCCAGATTCATTCAATTTGCTCGTATTTGTTAAAAACTTTTGCGAGAGCACCGGATGCTTAATGCTTCATTTATGATTTATGCCCCATAAATGTATTAAAACATTAACCGTATTCCTGCCGTGGCATACTTGAATCCT
>NW_010537076.1:16773-17033 GCF_000687285.1 Phaethon lepturus | reverse complement strand
CTGTGGCATACTTGAATCCTCCCGGGGGAAGGCCCGAGCGTTTCTCAGGCTGCTACTCCGGCTTCCCCGAGGAGCGAGGTTATTTGTGTTGTGTTACACCTCCAAGTGCTGATGAGGCCTCGGTGTTACCCTGACAGAAGTGTCGCGCCGTGCTTCCCTTTCATGGGGTAATAAGCTACATCAACCACGCGAAGGAAATGTTCCTTTTCAAGTCAGAAACGGCGGCGAAGTTGGCGTGTAACCACGGCAAAGGCTCCGTC
>NW_010537076.1:0-16741 GCF_000687285.1 Phaethon lepturus | reverse complement strand
TGAGCCCTGGCGACGGCCTCCCCTGGTCGAAAACTGCCGGCCATGGCACTTGGGTGGCTCAGGCGAATTTATAATCCAGGTTTGAACTCTCTAATGTATTAAATGGTTACACACCACCCATCGCCCAGCCCGGATTTAACCGCCTCGCAGCCCGGCAGCTTCGCAGGTTCCGAAACACGGCTGTTAATTGGAAAGCAGGAAGGTTAAAAAATAGACAAACTAGTTTTCTGGCTTGTGTTTGACAGCGTGGGTTGTTTATGCGGGTATTTTTTTTTTCTTTTGTAAGTTTTTTTTTTCCTCCCCCCCCTCTTTTTGTGATGGGGTTGGGGGGTGGGGGCGGTCTGGAGGATTTCTCAGTGGTTGGGAAGCTTCACATTTTTCAGTAAGCATTATTGGGTAACAATTGGTGCAAACATTATGGAGGGGGAAAGGCACATAAATCAAGAAATAAAAAAATAGTTTCTGCACATTTTCAAAAAACACGTTGTGCTCTCTGAGGTCCTTTTCATTTTAACCAAATCAGGGGGAACTTGTCCTCACAGCGGCAAGGCAGATGGAACAATAAATCACAGGAACCATTGACTGCCTGCAGTGTACTCTCCGCAGCTGTCACTTTTTTGTCTCTTTGGTTTTAGCTGACATGGTTTGAGGTCCACTGTGAACCAATCTGGACTTTTTTTTTACCGTCATATCCATCAAAACGACCAGTAGCCATCAACCTACTGCAGCGATCGATTCGTTTGCTTATTCTCACGCATAAGCCAATACTCAGCTCACTAGGTGAGGCTTGGGAGAAGCACCTCATTTTAGCTTTTTTTCCCCCCCTCTTTCTTTCTTTCCTCCCTTTTTTTTTTTTTTTTCCTTTTGCCTCCAGCTACAGCTGTGATTTTCTGAGCAGTCTTGGCTAACGTTATTAAAGTTGCATCATGATAGATATAGAGCGGAGCAGATAACAGCCTCCACGCACAACAGCAGCGAACCCAAGAACAGCCGTGGGGTTTTGCGGTTGTTGTCGGTGTTGCTTTTCAGGTGTAGCGAGACGCTTGCTAAGCTCGGAGTTTCCAACTCATTGCTTATTTTGCAAAGTAAACAAGCAAATGTTATGTGCATAACCTTAGCTGTCTCTGCAAAGGTCAGTGCCTGGCTGCCGATTTCTTTTCCTGCCTTTTGGTGGCACTCTGATGCCAGCGATTACTTCGGTCGTGTTTTGGAAACAAGACGTCCTTTCTTAACAAAAGACTCAATCTACAAAAGGCTGCAAAACAAAAAAAAAATTGATTAAATTTGAACCGGAGTATGAAAGTTTACTTGGGTGTGTAAAATAGCCCGGTAAGCGCTCAGCAGCGGCTCCTCGGTAACGCGGGCTGAAGGGCCGCGCGCGGCGCAGGCGGGACCGCGCGGGAGGCTGCTGAAGCCGGGGGGTCCCTCCGCGATCAGACAATACCTATGGATGTGTGCGGACGTATAGGTGGTGTCGGATATCGGCTTTTATGTCGTTTCGGTTTATGATCCGAAACGTCGCAAAGTGTCTTTTGCGTTTTATAAAAGCGTGCTCTCCGAAGCACCGTCTGTCACAGATATTAGTAGGGATTGAACTTCAGACCACATTTTGGAGAACAGTTTTTTGTGTGGTATAAATAGAAACAAGGGGATGTGTGGATAATACAGTCATAGTAATTTTATTTTTAATGTCAAAAATACCTGCTTGTTTTAAAAATCTCCAGTTAGGTCAAGTTAAATTTATTATATATGATTTTTTTTATAGCTGAACTCCATGATTTTGACTTGAGGTGACAGCTGAAAAGCACCAGAAACCCTTGGAATTTCAGATCCATATATTACTATAAAGGAAGAAAATAAAGTTCCGCTAGTAGAAGGTAGGTAATTGCATTTACCAAATATACGTAGTTTAAAAACACAACGCCTGAAACATTTACCTTAAAAAAAGGCAAGACAGCAGAAGTTTCCTTTGTATCTATAGAGCAAACATCCCTGGGATTTGTAATAAAAACCCAGTTATGAGATCCGGGGTCCCTCCTGCTAACAAGGATCTTTTAGCAGAATATTGAAATATTGCCACGGTGAAGCGAAGTTGTTTAAGGACCCTACAGGAGCTGATGCGAAGGCACATTCTGCTGAGACTGTTTTCCCCTTTACAAACCTTTGAAGGGTGTGTGTCCTGAACATATTCCCTTTTAGAGAAACGCAACAAATAACAAGTTAAAGTCAAAGCCAGCACCGCTCCGTGATGAATTTCAAGGAGTGTGGCCAATAATCCTTCTACTTATCTTAAAAATGCTATGGAAGTACTAGAGCAGTTCCAATACAAGTGAAAGCAAACCGGGGCAGGGGGAGAAGTCACAAAAAAGCCATCTGTCTGAGAGCAACCTAAGAATCCTGAGTCCACCCAAGTAGTTACTGCATGTTTTTCTGTACTGTTAATGGATTGCGTACCGTTGAAAATATGAATTACAAAATAAATCAGAAAAGAGTGGCAATTACGGGGCCAATTCTGCTCTTGGCTGCAGTGACATTGTGGGTCTGATTCTGTTTGCAGCTCTTGGGGTGCACAGCAGAAAAATTATTCGATGTAATAGTTACTCCAGACTGGCAATCTGAGTTCTCCAAATGCAATAATCACCGGAGGATCGAGGCTGACCGTTGGTGAGGGTCCGACCAGTTTAGGCTGTGGATTTTCACATTTACTCACTGCTCTTAACTCTGCCACATAGACTCCTCAGTACAATACACACGTCTTAAATATTCCTTTTAAAATGTCTTGCACTGGGGATATGCCAAACATCGCTTCCTCCCTTTAGGGGAGGCATGAAGAGTTGCAAACCGTGAACCCTGTGCCAGAGCTGTTGCCTAGAAAAAATTCCCTTTTGAAGTGAGTCAGAGTTTTGGCTGAAGAGGGAGAGCAGGATAAGAGGGCCCTGCGTTATAACAGTTATGCAGGAATAACGAATTTCACTACGGTTACCGTGCCAGCAAAATCTGTATAGATATAATATCAGATAACCACGTACTGCATGTGAAAGGAAGGCCACTGATTCGGCAGTATCCTTATTTTCAAATGAATTCCAACGCCGAGAGAAGCGAGCAGCTTTGCTAAAAGGGACAGTCATTAATATGCCTAATGGTGACTTTTCCCCCGTTCCTACCAAATGGGCTCTAATATGATTCCACATTAAAAACAGGAAGCAGTTCTGCATATTTTCTAATTAGCCTTCTGCGGAAATCTTGCTGTGGTAGATACTTAATAAAAGAAGGACAGAAAAGAAAAAAAAGACTCTGTGCGAACATGAAACTTTGTTCACCGCTTGCATACTAAATAGCACAGGTTTAGCGTCCTGTGCGTTGCAAACAGACATGTAACGTTGCTGCTTCTGCGAAAGGGTGATGCGTATGGTTCAGTCGGAGCCCCCAGCTGACCTGCCGGCGATGCCTGGGCTGCTCATGCGCTCAGCGCCCGGCACATGTGTCGGTCCTGGCAGGATCGAGCCCGCAGGCGCTGCTGAGCCGGGTGTTGCTGTGCCGCTGCTGCTGCTGTTGTTATTTTCCAAGAGGAAATATTTCGGGTCTGCCCTAACATTAGTGCAACATATCACTCCAGCTGCATTCCCCGCTGACTGGAGTCTGTTTGATGAGTAATTAGGAGACCTTCTCTTTAGTTTGTTCGACATATTTTACAAAACATGTAAATCTGTTAAAAAATTGCTTGTTCATTTAAAAGACAGAGTTCCTAAATGAAGCAGAGTATCTGCTAAATGGATATAATTGTAGGATTTTTTTTTCTATTGCAACTTCAAACACAATAGGCTCTCTTTGCCTCAAAAAGCATTTTTTTTGTTCTGTTGAGAAGTAATTATTCTGTTTCTGCATCTGTGTAGCTTCACCCAGAGCTCATACAGAGCAAATCTCTGTAATACTTGGAGATAAACACATCTAGACCTACAGATATCCATGTGTATACTTAAGTTTGTTTATATTTTACACCCACACGTCAAAACCGGTATCGTTAACTACTTACTGGAAAGCAATAAACACAACCCTCTTTCCTCTGCCCAGATCAAAGGTGAACACTTTTTTCTTCATTTGCCATGAAGACATCTTCAGTAAAGAAACTTCACAGAAAATGTTAAATAAGCCTTGAATATTCCAGCACCCATTCCGCTCCTTTTGTGAAATACACTTTGAAGATCATCTGCTGCTTCAGATTGCAGGATTTAAGCTGGTGATTTAACTTCTTAACTACGGCAGCACTGTGTAATTAAAGAGTTAATTTTTTTTTGTTTGTTTGAAATAATTTGGAGTTTTTTAAAATGTAAACCTGTTTTTCTTCCCTTCAGCTCTTTTGCTGTGCAAAAAGTAGTGACACCTCTCGGCACCCTTAATTTCAGTCAGAGTTGCTACTTGCAGTATTCAAAATTATAAATACTCATTGTTATTAATTTATTTAATGTCAAAAAAGAACTCTGGCATTTAAAGCAAAGCAATCCTACTGACCCAAAGGTTAAAGTTGTCCCCAAAAAAGCAATGCTCTAATAAGGCTATGCTAGCTAAGATTAAAATCCTTTTGTACTTTAAGATGTAAGTGCAGGAATGATTTAAAAGCCCCGTACTTTTCTAGTCAGCTCGACTTATTGCTTCAGGCTGAGCATTTTGTTTTTCCTTTTTTTCTTTCTTTTTTTTTTTCCCAGTGAACACTCAGTTGCTTATTTTGGGGAAGCATCTCATTTATCTGAGCCTGCTTCTTCCCGAGACTTTTTCCTGCCGGAGAATTACTGCCTGGCACATCAATAGGTTGCAAATTATAGAAGGGCTGTGTTTAACTTGCAGCCAGATTGCCATTGTCGTGAGGGTCCGCGTCTTTTAGCTAAACTGCCTTTTTCTTGAGGAATTTCAGATGTCTGTAATTGCCGCTCCTTTCAGCGCAGCTTAAGGTATCAATATCAACTCGATTTGAATATCATAAGTGGGAAGTTGCTCTAAGCAAAACAAAAACATGTCAGTTGCCCAGGTGACATTTTGTAGCAAACAAGGAAATCACAACTCCGGGAAGTGTTGTATTTTATGCCAACAACAATATGACAGTTTTCTCTGTAAAGAAAACATGACACTTTTCCAAATATCAGAGGATGCCTCCGCTGCTCAAGGGATTCCTGTACTGTCACTGAAATGGAAGGTCACAGGCTGGTTTCATGATTTCTATAGTTTCAAAATGTTGTGGTGGAGTGTTTGCACGCTAAATGCTGTAGGCTAAGGGAAATCTTTCCTTTCATCTCTGAAAGAAGTGACAGGAAGAAAAAGGTCCTACTTTGACAGCGGTAACCTCTAGGTCTAGAGGTTCTGCCCCAAGCAGCTCTGAAGTAAAATTACCTATGTTAATGTGTTGTCCTCGCTGTCATCCAGGCGCACGTGCGCGAGCGCGCGCGCGCGAAGCGGAGCCCGCGAGCGCGCACCGAGGGGCTGCCAGCCCCAAGGAGGGGTCGTGTTGGAGCACGCCAGCCCACACGAATCATCCTCAAACAGCCCTCAAGAGCAGCGCGTTTTTTCTCGGAGAGCCGGGGCCACGCTGGAGCCCCAGCAAATGCTCGTGTCCCCTTTTTACCTGGCCTTGACTGTAATAAAGACTGAAAAGTTTCTGCAAACAATTTCTTTTAAGAGGTGGGGTTTCCAGTTCGGCTTCAAGAAGGTAGAGACCTACTTGCTATGCTGGTACTTAATTCCTGAGGTTTAAATAAACAGACTTTTGCTTTAAGCCAGAAAAAGTATTAACTTCAAGGCTATGGACAGGATCAAAACACATTTGTTACCAGCCTTCCTCCTTTTTTATTCTCCCCTCTCCCCCTTAAAAAAAACACACCTTAGTCTATAGATTATATACTTCCTGCTGCCCTTTTTATAAGCAATAAGAATTTAATAACTGAGGGCAACTCTATAGTAATATTTATATGGGTCAAGTGGCTTAAAAGTATGCAATAAATGTAAAGTTATGAACCACATTGCCCCTTTTTAAATAATGCAGCTAGCACCAAGATATTATGTTTCATATTCTGGAAAAAGGTGTGTTAGCCTAGGCTTTAGGAGTACACCAGACATGAAAAGTTATACTGATCCCATAATAAAGTCACTGCCTGCTTAATATGGTGTGTTATGTAGAGCTCCAGATCTTAATAGCAGACCACAGCAAGAACGTCCCAGATGATATCAACAAAACCTTAGCTTTCTCATTAGCAATCAGCAAATTCTCCTGGTGTCTGCTAGTTTCAAATAAGGGCAAGTGCCTCTATTCCTAGTGTGAAGCCCAATAGGATAATAGAAATAATGTAGTCTAATCAGCGGCGAACACATGAGATCCCCCCGTCAGAGCAGGCAGCGGTGGGTTTGGTGACTCCCCTTCAGCAGCTTTTAACAGGCTTCACGGTCCCGAGGAGCAGGGTCAGCGTGATTGCAAGAGAGGGAGCAGAAAAATCCGCATCGCTGCCTCGCGCAGCTCCTCGTGCGTTTCCACCCTCACCCCTCTGTGAGAGGACAGCTGGTTTTTTACATATAATAGGGTTTTGAGGATATTTGTATTAAAAAAAAAACACCTAAAAAAATAATATTCTTGCAGTCGTGGCTTTGAATACGTGAAGAAATGCTGCGTGTGGTTTCTGTGTATATAAATACATATATGTCTGTGCACGGGGAGGGGGGATCGCAGATTGGTTTGATTTGGTCTCGTCAAACCATCTACTTCTTTGATAAATCAGATCAAATATTTGTCATCACGGCCCAAATGACCATTCCTTTGTTGGCTGGCACACTGCCGATATCTGCGCACTGTCTGCACCTGAGCTGCTACCTGCATTATTCTTTCTCTTTGTTATTGCTGTTAGATTTAAACATATTTTGTGTTTGAACAATGCAGCACACATTTGCAGCACAGTATTCTTAAGTGCAGGGACGACCGTCGCTGTTAACCATTATGCTGCAAGTGTGAAGGACACAAGATCATACTGCTCTTGCAGCCTAAAATCTGTGGCTACTCTCGGGGAAATATAGAACAGTTTTAAATTTTGCTCCGATTTTATAATTTTACCTCTTTTCCTCCTATTTTCCACCGTGATTTTTGTGTGTTCTTAGAATATCACTGATTTCTATTTAAGAGCAATTTTTGCACTCTTATTCAGTCCTGTTTAAAAACTAAGACTGCGAATGTGGCTGATGCCATGCAAGGAAATGCAAGTCTAAGCTGCAGCAGTGTAAACAAAAAAGTGTTTTAAGAGGTGCTTAACTGTGTTTTGAACCCTGATTAAGCCTAAGGTTACTCAGTGTTTATATGTGCATTTGCAGTGCGCTGGGAAAATTCAGTGTTTAATGGTTCCTGTGCTGATCTTTTGTTAGTGCGCTGGGCTGCGTTGCCTAAGAGCAGTGATTACTGGCCAGATTAAAAACCACAGAAACTCTTTTTTATTCCAAGTTTTGTCCAACTTTATGCATGTTGATGGGAAGCAGGGATCCGTATATCTCTTATAGTTAAGATTTTAAAAACTGACACCACAACTCAGTCCCTGAGCTCTTATTTAGCTACTGGAGTAAGTAGCGGGATAAGGTGGTGCTGTTTTGTACACATTCAGCAAACAGAGAATACTTTCCATCTGTGGGTCTCATTGCAGTTTAGGAGCCAAGCCTAAAGTTCTCAGGTCTGATTTTTTGTTTTAATAAATGTGAGATGGTAGGTAGACGGGGACGATACCCACGAAAGGCAAATGGCTCCAAAAAAATGGGTAAGGACAAAAGGCAAAAGGCAGCAGCACAAAGCCTCTTGCTTCCAACTTTGCTGGACTATTCTGAATTCTGTGGATGACCTTGCAGACTACTTTATTCTCCTAAAATAGCAAGCAGGTCAATACCAGTCCTGCTTGCGTGCTAAAACGCAGTAATTGCTGACCAGGACATGTCCACAAAGGAGCCAAGAGAGCTGGTCTGTGGGAACGAGGACGTTTTCACCAGCCGGGTCAGGAGATCCTGATGGTTCAGGATAGTCCCTGACAACGGAAGACAAAACATGTCGAGGTGGAATGAAAAAACTAACTGATGGATGAGGGTGATGTTACCAAAGGGAAAACTGTGTTGGCAAATAAATGCATATTTACTAACCCCCACCCCCTCTTTTTTATGAGACACGAGAGGTGAAATTGTAGACTATTGATGCTAGATTATATTATTATTATGCTCAAGTGTGAGTGAAAAAAGGGCTCTGGGATAATATTGGCTCCACAACATATAGGCACCAGCTACCTGTGCCTACACGGAGGCTAGAAATTAAGGAGAAGGTTTCTGATATCAAAGCAGTGAGGCTGTGGAGCAGCCTCCATATGTGGGTAACGATGTGAAAAACCACTAACGGCTCTTAAAGCAGAGCCTGATGACAAGGGATTAGAGGACATGTTGTCTGCAACAGAAAGAGCCCGGATGGGAAGACCCAAACAGCCTCATCCAGGCCGGTTTAATGAAAACACCCTGGAAAAGGGCAATAGGGAGGCACACCAAGCTCAGACTGTCTAAGCTTCCATTTTAGGTTATTTTCATTATTATGGCTTTAATCCGTGCAATTTCCAGGGATGAGGAGTGCCTGGGCTCAGCCACTGCAGCTCTGTGCTGTGGGAGAGCACCTCGCAAGATGCACTGCAGTAACAGGGGCAGGGTTTGAGCTCGTATTTTACCAAAGAAAGTGGTTTTGGAGTGATTTCAACAGTGCTGGTGTGCTACAGAAGAATTCAGAGGACGAGGGGGACAGGGCGGGGTAAGAAGAGGATTTATGTTGTTCAGGGAGAGAAGATACGCGGGGCCACTGCCCTGATGCGATGCCATCTCTCTGTGTCTTACTCTACGCACTGTAGAAACAGATTAAAACCAGAAAAGAAATTAAAAAAAGAGAAAACAGAGTAGAGGAAGGGGAAAAGGGGAAGTCTCCACTCCTGGTAAGCAGATATGCCTTTAACATGTAGGTACTCAACAGTGGTTTCAGGGAATATCATCACCGTTGTAATTTTGAGAAATTCAAAATTAACCTCTTGTGTACATTTGCATATCTATATTTCTAAGTCCCTTAGTTGTTTAAGGATAGAGCTACCAAACCAGTACCTATTGCCTGAGCTTTCAAGACATCAAAGTTGCCTTCCTCCAGCCTGGGACAGCGTTAAAATGACACTTGTAAGGGCTGTGCCTAGGAAGCGTCGTTCGCATCGTGGCTTTCGTTGCATCCCACACGTGCGAACCCAAACCTTGGAGGCTTTAAAACCTTGTGTGTCTGCGGCTTTTCCGTGAGCCTGACAAGGGATCATTAGTAACTCGCTGATGTCTCTCTCTGTTTGTTCTACTTCACGAGGCACTTCCCCAACTAATTTAGAACAAAGCTTGATGTTTACTTGGTTTCACAAAATGACACTTTTCTTTCCCCTAAGATTGGTGCAAAGGCTTGAAAAAGAATATTTACATTAAAAGGTTTCAACTTCATCAAGAACAGGTTGGGAAAGGAGGGCAAATCCAAGTGGAAGGGAAATAAAGCAGCGCATAAGGTAGACTAGTTGATCTTTCATTTAGGGCTGCAAAAGCAGTGTTTTGAATGTTTGAAGGGCTGCTGCAGCCCTGCGAGGGAGCCACAGGGTTGCCAAACTCCCGTAAAACTCAAGGTAAATTTGAGGAAGAGTTGTGGGGAGCGGTGGAGGAGCACAGCCCTGCAGCAGGACATCCCCGTGTCGCAGCAACTTTGGACTGCAACTTCGCGCTGGCAGTCTTTGAAATCTGTAAACCATGCAATCTTAATCGTTAGAAACCTCTCGGGGTCCCGGCGGTCATACCTACAGCACAACTTACAGCATCCCCACTGCAAGTAAGGGAGAGAGCAGCAGCGCGGCGCGAGCGCTGTTGACGTCCTCGCGTGCGCCGCGGCCGTCGCCCCGGCGTGATGCTGGGCATCTGCCCTGCCGATAACTTCACTCGCCGACTCTTTTTGGCTTGCGGGAAAGGTCACTGCTCAGCGCTCGTTAGGGGAGCCGAGGGGTGTCTTGTGTGGACGGAAAGAAAAAGAATTAGTTTATGGAAAGCGGATGGGTACAGTATGTAAATAAAAGCGAATCGCATCCTCATTATGTGGGCTCTTTTGAATAAATGTTAGCCTTTAAGTGCCAGCTGTCACTCTATGCATGGCCTCCCTTCTTACAACTAACCTCTCCGTCACCTCGCCTTGTCTCCCTAACTTGTCCTATTATGCAGTACCAAGCTGAGTCATTGTTTCAAGCAGGAGGTGACATGTTAATAGCTTAATAATAGTATAATCTCGCAAATAATAATATGCTGTCACACTGTCTGAAGCACAATGTTTACAGGAGAAGTGGTAATGTATGATGACAGTAATTTGAATAAAAATGAATTTACTGCTCTTGTCTCATTTGCAGTAAATTTTCGCATCTTTCATGCACAACTGGTGCTCCATGACCTCTTTCATTATTGTGTTCTCAGTGGCTGCTGCTTGCTTTAAAGTGAAAGGCAGGCAAATGAAACAGAAACCTGCAGCTTAATAACCGATTTCCAGAAAAGAGTTCACATCGCGGCTTCTGAAAATCTCACTTCGTTTGTTTACGAAGATGATACGGTGTCAGGCAGGCTGTTTAATTAATGCAAGCTGGAGGTGCCGATTGAAAAGCAGGCACGAGCTGATATGATTATGTATTGACACTTTACAAAATTATTGTCATTAAAATGTGTCAGAGAGAAAAAAGCGCTTGGAATACAGAGAGGGTTGTTTGGTTTGAAATTGAAGTTTGTGTAGCTTAAGAAAAAACTGTTTTAAATGCTCCTGGTATTGTCTGGTGCGGAGAAAAGCAATCCTTTGCTTTCTATTCAATACAGGGAAATTGTCGAAAGCTATCCACTTTATTGGCTTTAGTTAATTATAAATGCACGTTGGTACGATAATGGACCGGTAAAACGTAAAAATGATCCTCAATATGTAAAATATTTGGTTGTGGTTCACGTTGTGGGTGGTTTCCTAACTCGTCTTGACCCATGTGCTGTATTGTAAAATTCTGCCGTTTCTATGTATGCTACAGACCAGGAATCCTGGTATTATTCAGACAAGTAAATAGGGAATCTACTCTACATCAAATCTGTCTTTGGAAAATTTAAATTCGTAGGACAGTTCTGTTTCTCTAAAAGAAAAAAGAAGTTACTACGTGATGTGGTTCATTTGATGAAAAAGAAGAAAGTTTACAACTCACAACTGATATGCCTGGACTAAATTTAGTTTGATGGAATGAGGACAACTAATTGAAACTTGCTGGGACTCAAAACATTGCACAGGACAAATTCTCCAAAATCTGCTGTATTTTATCTAAGTTTAAGTGAATGTATGGAATAAAAAAATGGGTTCTGCATGACCTAGTTCATGGGTTGAAGTAAGTAAGACCACACGTTACCTCTCTGTGTATATATATACAAATGCACCTATATATTTTTTCATTAATTGCTTTTTGCACCTAACAAATACAATATTTCCCTCTGAATTGAAGGTTAAGGAATGTTAGTTTTTTGGGAAAAGCTTACATGCCCATGAGCGGGGAGCTCAGCACCGCAGCCCTGCTGCTGCTCTCCTGCTCCCGCGGAGAGCTGAGCCCGACCGCCCGGCTGCTGCGGGACATGCCGAGTGTGTGCACGGGGAGACTTGGTGGGAAAGGGCCAGCCCGCGTTTCATGCTGATGAATCGTAGTAAAACACAGATTGGTGTATTTTTGAAGCTGAGTTTTTAAGAGGGGCAAACATTTGTCTTCAGTCTCCCAGCGTTGCTCAAATTTTAGGTGCACACTTACGCTAAAGGCTGAGCTCTTTCTTTTTAGCTGTTCTTAAAAACAAGATATGAATGTTATTTTCCAAAACCAACACTGATGTCAAGAATTCAGACTGGCTTTCAAATCTAACTCCCGTTTCCACTTTCAAAGCCGAGGTTAGAGCCTGCAGTCTCTAGCCCATTCAAGCTCGTGCCAGCAAACGCCCTTGTTTGCAGGAGCGAGCGGGAGCTGGGAGCCGGCAGGCGCTGCTGCGGTGGGCATGGACCAGCAGCAGCCAACTGGTCCCGTTGGCTTTGCGGCTCCCCTTGCATGCAGGCACACCGCGGCGGGGCGTACGTCCTTCCACACCTTTTGTTTATGCTATGTAGAAGCAAAGCACGAGGAATGCTCGTGTGTCACCGCGGCGGGGCGTACGTCCTTCCACACCTTTTGTTTATGCTATGTAGAAGCAAAGCACGAGGAATGGTGCGCGGGGTGCCAGGGAGCTCCCGTTGCGGGTGCCAGGATGCAGCGCCCGGCTTCCCACGGGGCTGAGGGTGGGCTGTAGGAGCCACCACCTCCAAGTTTGTCTTGATGTCTTCAGCGGTGGCGTGTGTAGGAGGGCACTTCCAATCCTTCTGCTAACATATACCTTCCAAGGGTGACATTCTGAGAAAAATAGGCATCTTGTTAGCAGCTGCAGGAATCTGCTGGGAGGTTTCAGAGTGCCTGTGGTCCCATATAGGCATCTGCAGAGAGGGCAGAAGACATAACTTTGAGGATGTCACTCTGATCCCCTTCTCTTTGAAACTAGAAGGAAACTGTTATCTCCATGAAGAAAGTGCAGGGGCTGGTGGTGCAATGTATTTAAGTATGTGCTTAACTTCAAACATTTCAGTAATATCACTGAAGCTATTTGTATGCCTCGACTTAGGCATGGAGCTGATGGGTTTCATAAGCACCTTGCAAGGCCGGGCTTGTTTTTGAACCAAATTTTCAATTTTTGTTTACAGGAGAAGTGCAAGGGGCTTCAGTGGGATTACCCGGACTTGCAAGGGCTGAATGACTCCTCCAGTTAACAGCAATAAAATAAATTTGTTTTGTTGAAAAAGTTTTTCCATTTTCCATTGGAAAATATTTTCTGTTTAAAAAGAATTTATGTTTTCCCAGTGCACACTTAACATTTTTCTCCAAAAGTATTTATCATCACTTTGGAAATCCCAGTACTGTGAATTAAAAATAAAATACTTGTGACATCATAGAACTAAATAACGATTAACAGAGATTACATGCAAATGGGTAGAAGAGAGGAACACAGTCTCACTTTGGCTGGTGGAGTTTATTTCATGTTTGTGAAAGGTCTCTTTTCCCTGAATCATTGACGTTCAAGGGAATACCTACACTTCTGTGTCGTGCTTGAAACTGAAAGGTCCTTTTTGTTGCTTAGTGCCACCTTTTAATTATTTAAACGTAGGAGAGTCTGATTAAAGGTCTTAATCAGATGTAGTTACGATTGCTAAATATGTCACTCATCTGAACAGCCAATGTCATCCCACAGATATATGTGTTAGTTATTTGCCAAAATGCAAGGAAGTTTCATAGGGACAAAAAAACCCACCAAACATCCTATTTGTGGAAATAAATTGTGGGTGGACCTGATTTTCCTGTCGTGAAAGTCAAGTGGAGTTTTTAATTGACTCCAACAGGCGCTGGATCAGGCCTGTGGGGTGTTTGGTGCTCAGTTACAAGTTAGTGCTCTCTCTAATCACCTTGTTCTCTAAAGGAAATAGATACTAAACAGGAACCATCTGGTAATACATTCTGTACCTCTTAATTACAATGTTTTGAGTGGCACCTAAATAAATTTCATTTACAAGCACATGACTGCTTGTCAAAAGCTCTGTTGATAATTTTATTATTGTAGTATACCTTCTCGCTTAATGACCCTGCCCAGTAAAGTCAGGAATATTCAGCTCTATCTAAAAAAAAAAGCGATTGTCTTAAAAAAGGAAAGACACAAACTCAATATTTCATGTTGCATTTTCAGTTGTTTGCAAAGGTATTTATTTCTGTATTGTAGTTTGGCATACATTTACACACGACGGGGCGATCTATCTGCAGCAAAAATTACCAAACTCTAATTTCTTGGTAGCCAGGAGAAGTTGAGGCAGCTCTGTGGAGAGCCCTGGTATTGTTGCAAAGCGCCTGCATTATTTTATGATCTGTGTGTTTCTGTGTAGATGTACCGTAGCATTTAGACAATTTTCTCTTTGTTAGCTGCAGGAAAAGATCAATATTATAAAGAGGTCGAGGGACTCTGTGCATTAGTCTCCCGCGTTTTCACCCTGGGAAGCGGGGATTTGAATCCTGTCCCTGGTTTCGAGGCTGAGCCACAAACCCTGTTCAAGGTCCATGTTGGGGCCTCCCCCAAATCTGGAGGCTTTTGGTTTGGGGTTGATGTCTATGTGTTGCTGAAGGTGAAAATGCCTTTTCTAGTCTCTTAGTAATCTCTGGTGGAAATTAGTCTGTATTACAAAATCAACGCTTAATTCGGCAGGATGCGGCGCGACCAGCAGCCTCCGTCAGAGAAAAGTGATGCCCGTGGGGATGTGCCACCACCGTGCTCGCTCCACCATGGCACCCCGGACCTCCTGGGAAGTTATTTTGGGTGCAAGGAAAGGCTTTCTCGTACCATGACATCAAACGGTGGCACATCCGCGAGCCAGCGGTGAGCAGCATCCTGCACAGCCAGACCTCGCTCCGTCTATGCGCAATAAGTGCTGAGTAAAAAACCAAATTGCCATTAATGGGTGGCTTTGGCTAAGTTTTGCCGGCAAAGTGCTCATTCATCTTTGTCTTTGAATGTCCTTTTAAAATAACAAATTGGAGGAGACAAAAATACTAGGAGGAAGGGCAGAGGGGAGGTTTCTGGGAAAACAGGAGGAATGTTGCACCTGGAGGGGTTTTGTCCGCTTCTTTGGGATGAGCCGCCCATGGGAAAACATAGCTGCATAAAAAGTAAAATAGCCTTATTACTAAATTCACGGCAAATTAAAAAAGGAATCCTACTGCTCTCAGCAGGATCCTTTATTCCTTTTTAGTTGCAGTTGATGGTTTTCCTCTTCTTAAAATAATTTTGTCTCTAGGTCTCAGTCCTGATGTGGGAACTTTGGGAAAGAGATAAGCTTTCAAATATTTTTTTAATCAAGGCTTTAGCAACCTGGAGTTGAAATAGCATTTAAATTCAGAGAGGTGCTGGTAAAACGGAGAGTGTGATCACCGCCAGGCGGGATTGCGTGGTTGGCTATGAGGAGACTGAGCTGCCTGAGCAGGAGACGGGGAATTCACTGTACACAGCAAACTGTTATACCCTACAATATAATATCTGGATTTGCAGCTGATATTTAAAGAGGGCACTTGCTTTACTTATGAGATTAAAGGCAAATGCTCTCTTTTAAAAATGAAGTCATGCTGTGTTTTGCACCTTTTGACACTTATTAACTCAGGTCATTAAAAAGAGGCTAATTAAAAAAGAATGTAAAACAAAAGAGTCATTTGTCTATCGCCGAGCTCAGTTCTTCATGTACGCAGGCTGGAGGCAGTCTCCGTTTAAACCTTGGGTACAGAAAGCACTGATAGCCACTGGGGCATGCTTGGAGCTTGTCATGGCTTTTGGCGAGACTGTGGTCCGGCTCATTATGCACCTCATAAAGAAGAGAAGTCATTGTCATCAAAATTAGCTGAAGCTGGAATTTACATTCATGGAAATTTTGGTTTCGCCACTGTCCTCTGGGGCTGGACGATAAAGGAAACCTTTTACCAGCTGCAGTTAAAGTAAGTGAAGTTCAATAAATGCTTAGTGCTTCATTAAGGCATTTCCGAACGTACTGTGCTACATGCACGTGATATTTTACAGCCGATGAGGATTTGGTACAGCCAGCGTGTGAAGTTCACTAGTTCCTGGTGCGCGAGATGTGCAGGGCACACCCAAACCCGGCTTGTAAGGAGACCAGCCTCTCCTCAGTGCTATCGATCCCCAAAGGTGCGTCTGTTCTTCTAAAGGGAGACGTTGCTAGCAGGCACATTCTCTCTTGTAAGGTTAAAAAAGCGTCTTTTCTCGGGAATAAACTCTTCTGATGCTATTGAGGGAGCCCTTCCAAGGACTTCCAAGAGGGTGTGGACAGATTTCTGGATTTTTTTGACTAAAAGCACATCAGAACGGCGGGAGGAGCGGTGTTACGCTGGTGAGTCTTTCCTGGAGCTCCTCCAAGGCGAGACGAAGTGGAGGCATTTCGAGGGCAGGAGTTTTGCTGGGAGGGTTTTACATCCCGTTGAACTCAGCAAAGGAAGCCGTAAAAGCTAGTTGGCCCCGGAGGATGCCCACCTCTCCCCATGCAAACGCAGGTGATGGCCCTTGGCGCTGGTTTTGCCACGCTGCTGGAGGTCCAGGGCTGTAAAGATATTTATGGAAATATCTCCAGCAGGATTTCAATAACGTTCTATAGCTATGTGCCTGGCCGACCTCAGAGCATCGGGTCAATCAGCGAAGGTTTCTGGAGAGGCTTCTCCAAACAGAAGTGCGCTTCTCCGAAAATCCAAGATTTGTGGGCTGGAATCGATTTTGACCGCTCTTTTTTAAAGCCTCCCCACTCTCTCCCCATGCAGATGACCGTAAATTCAGTCCAGAGCCTTGATTCATAAGGTATTTAAACAGATGCTCTTATTTAAACATAAATCCTATCATAAACTTCAAATTTATGCTTACATGATATCCTGACTTAGGGTCTTAGAGCTGGAAAACACAAAGGGATTAATGAACTTAAGGAAAAGGTTAGGAATGTCATTCAAATGCTGATTGAGGCAACGGCCTTTCCAAGGCGAGGTCTCTCCAGCGCCGGAGTCCGTCCCAAGCCTGGCAGAGGGTA
>NW_010537075.1:3030-13236 GCF_000687285.1 Phaethon lepturus | reverse complement strand
TTCCTCCTCTCCCCTCCCCTCCCTCTCCCTCTCCTCTCCCCTCCCCTCTCATCCCTCTCCCTCTCCTCCTCTCCCCTCCCCTCCCTCTCCCAGCTTGCTTTACTCCAGCGCTGAGCCAAGGCAGACCACGTCCCAGGTGAGAGCAGAGGAAGGCTGCAGTCACCCGCAGCAGGCTTAGCTGGGCTGACCTCGCGGTGCAGCTGCGGCCGAGGAACCCCCCGCCAGCTGTTTTGCCGTATACTGTGAACATATAGGAAGAACAGGTCACATTCCGTGCTATGGATCTATACTCCCACCTGCTTTCTGCTCGATTAGACATGTCCTCCACATGCTCTCAAAGGGCTGTGGGAGACTTTCCAAAGAGCCTGCAATGGGCAGGAAGGGTTGTGAGGTTTTGTTTCTGCGTTAAGCATAAAGCAAATTTCTCCACTGGGGATCCGTTAGGGATCCATCCATACTGGATGTGGATCCCTGCAGTTCCCCATGTCAGAGGGAAATACTCAGCTGTACATGCCTCTGAGCCTGAACCTCTTAAGTTATTTATAAATATTTTTAAGTACCAAATTCTATATTTTATGTACTTGAGGCCTGATTCTGCATGCTTATTTTGAGTGGTACTCCCACCAAACCCACAGTATTTCTAGAAAGGAAGGATTTACCAGCCTACAGTTTCTGGTTTTGGAGGATCTATTTTAAATGTGACATTTCATATTAAAGCAATTAATTGCTTTTCCTCCCACCCCTTACTTGCAGCCTGAAAGGATCTCTTTGGTTTCTCTAGTGCTTAACAGAAAACTTTAGCTGTGACTTGGGAGCAGATTTCCCAAGGGACCTCGCTGTGCAAAAATGCTATAGATTCAGATTCCTTGTCCTTAAAAAAAATAATTATCCTCTGCTTCTCTTTTTGTTTTGGCCAAATTTATTCTTGGAAGTTATGTTGGAGCCACGTTAAGTTTCTGAATAGCTGGGTTTATAGTGAAAATACTGACAGCCTTTTAATTGCAGAGACGCTGATGGGTGCCACTAACCTAAGCTGAGCTACTTATTGGGGGTATTAAGAGATAAAGATGCGACTGCCCGATGTCTTCGCAAAGGAATATAGGATCAGTGTGGCCTGACTGGGGGCTGGAGATAAGAAAGTATTTTTTTCTCTTTCTGTGCTTTTTTCCCTAAAAGGCTGGTTGCTGCCATAGGTACAGCCCCGTATGCGGGGTGCGGCAGTGCTGCAGAGCCAGGGCACATGGATGCTGCTGGGAAGCCTCTTAAAACCAGCGGGTAGAATGGGGAGGGCACACACAGCAAATGCAAACCAAGCTTGCCAAAGAGCCCCAAGGCTGTGCAGACATCTCTGCCAGCCTTGTCCCTTGGCCAGTCCGAGCAGATTGTTTGCACGGCCTTTTCTATAGCGACGTAGGGAAAAAAAAGTGGGGTCTAGTTTTTGGGTTTTTTTTAAACATCTTCCCTGGCCGCTCAGCATTGCAGGTCAGGAGCACAAGGAATGAATTCTTGTTCTCTTCGCTGGTTGCACCATTTCTTGTGGAAGAGCTGATGAGTTTAAACCACTTGCATTCGAACCAGGCAGCTGGGCTACCCCTTGGGTCTGCAAGCTGGGAAACCTGGAACGGAGATCTTCAAAGTCAGCGTGGCTGGCTGTGCCTTCTCTGTAAATCCAGCTAAAACTTCGGTGGGCTGTCTGGATTATCCGTCTCTGTAAACTGGCTAATAAGTTAAATGTTTGAAGTACATTTGAGGTTAGGTTTCGTTACGTTCGTACCTCTTCGGCGAAGCGTTGAAATCATTTTACATAGCTGTCCTGTTACTTGTTTAAGCAACCTTGCCAAAGCTTGCTGTCGTTTTTGTTACGGAAGGACCTAAAAAAATAAAGGCAGCAAATCATTTGTACACTGTCTGATTTTCCGTTGAATGCAGAGGTGCTAATTTGCGTGATCAGTAAGGGACAGACAGCGCTCGGGTATATTTAATGTGATTAACTCCTTAGGGCGGTGCGAGAGGACGGGGAGGCTGTGCTGGGAGAACATCTGGGCTGGCAGATTTTCACAGCATCCTCACGCGTACTCGTATGTCGGACGTCGGAGTACATCCGGCTACATCTCACTTATTTTGGAAAAATGCCTGAAAAGCTGTCTTCAGGAGAAGTACCACTGTACTTACGGTCAGTACAGCATCAGGGCACATGGTCCAGGATCAGTTCTTAGAGCGATAACACGAACGAAGCAAGTCTTGGGTTGGGTGGGGTACGCCCCGCAGACAGACCGCCTTCCACCGGGGGATCTGCTGAAAACCCAACACATGGCCAACTTCTTCGCGTCCTCGCCGATAGGTTCGGACAGATGCCAACAGAGGGAGCTGTAAGATTTGGGATGTGGCAGCTCCTGGCCGGCCGACAGCTGCTGAGCCTGGCACAGCTGGCACGGATGGTATGGCCGGTACGGCTGGCGTGGATGGTTCAGTGGGCAGAGCTGGCACAGCTGGCACAGCTGGGCAGTGAGCGGAGCCTGGCCTCACCGAGGAGCAGCCCTGTGCCGCCATGTCCCAGGACCTGCTGTCCCAGCGTTGGCTTTTCCTCCTCACGTGCCCCTTCGGCAATTGTACCGTTACCATGGCACCATGGCGGGAGGAAGCAAAAGTTTGTGAGTACATTTTAAAAGGAGAAATAGCCACTAGAGGAATTTTAAAACCTCAGCTGTAGGGTCACGTAATCAAGAAAGTATCTTTAAGGACTGCAGAGTCCACTAATTTTCGCGTCAATGTGCTCAGAAAAAGCAACATTAAACTTTGTAGTATGAAAACAATGCTGAAGATAATTTAGCAGAATGAAAGTTATCCTCAACCTTTCCTGTCCTTTTGCTCCTCTTATAAAGGTGTTGACAACCTCTAACATACACACTTGAGCTATTTTAACCTGAAAAGCTCTAAGAAGCCACAGACCCTCCTCAAACCCTGCCCCATTCTTCTTCATGGTATCCTGCAACTGTGTAAAGCCCGAGAGAAAAGAATGAGCTCTGCCATCTTCCTAAAATTGTCCGGGTCCCAGCTTTCCAGCCTGCCCTGCGCAAGCAGGGAAAGGGATTGGGAACCTGGGACTGGGCTGAAAGGCAGATTAATTACAGGTACGTTGTATTGCTGCTGTGGGTTGGAATTGATGGGTCGGTTTGTGTTTAAATTGTTTGGGTCATATTCAATAGCTGGCGCTAGAAAATTGGAAGGATACTGTTTTATTGCAGTTTGCATAACACTAAATCAATAAAAACATTCAAGCAGATGGAAAGCAAAATGCTGGAGAAAATTAGCACTATTTGGAGGAGAAAAGAAATAGCAAAGAGCACTTCTTGCTGATACTTTTGCCTTGAAAACACAAGCAGATGCTCTCACAGCAGAGACCCGATCTAACATCCACCTGCCAGCTCCCCGGGGCTGGGACATGCCCCAAAGACACCACCGTTCTGCAAAGGGCACCCAGCGCCGTAATAAGCAAAATATCACCGTTTATTGCAGCTGTGACCTACTGCATAGCACGTAATGAGGAATTTTCCATTTCAAACTTTAATGCAATAATTAAGATTGCATTATTAAGTCCATTAAGGTCTTTACAGTTTGAATGCTTGTAATTAAAAAGGCGGGGGGGGGGGGGGGCAATGGCAGGGAGTTGCAGTCCAGGGCATCAAGCTCCCACCAGAAGATTTAAGTGCTCTCCCATTTTTTCTTGCCCACTTTGTTTCTTTCTTCAAGATAATTTTCCTGGTTTTGTTTGTAACTGTCCTCATGGCAGGTGGCCTGAAAAAACACGTGAAAAACAGTCTTCATTCCCACGAGTACAACGTGGTTTTAAAAAAGAGCTTTTCCCCTCTACCAAAAACCTCCAAAATACCGGTGCTCCTGGGCTGCAGACTTCTGGGGTGTCTCTGAGCAGGGAGATCCTCAGGGCTCCACAGGAACCGTCCTGGGCCAGGCTGCCCCATCCGATGGCCCCGCAGCAGCGCTGGGGACACGGCGTGAGCCGGGAGAGCCCAGCTCCGTCGGCAAAGAGTCACGGGGATGACCCAGAAGCACAGTGTGACCGTCAGCTGTGGGAACAGTAAGTTTTTGTGCTCCAGTCGGTTTCCAGGCGGGTATAGCTCCCTGCTTACACAGTTCCCGGTGCAGGGTTAAGGGTGGGGTAGCTTTTAATCCAATAATGAAAAGAGAAGAAACCCCCATATAAACCCACATCTTCCAAAGTGTCTTTGCTCCTGGGAGGCCCAAGTCCCATTATCCAGTAATAGGATTTGGCCTCCTAAAGCAGTAATTGTACAATTTTGTTCCCAAATCACCAGATTTTTGCAAAGGATTAACAAAAATTAATGATTTGACTGAGGAAGTAGCTGCCAGACAAGCTTCGGCTGATCCCTTGAATCCCTTCCCAAATTGCTTTTCCCTCTCTGTACAACTACCGATTTACTGGTGACGCGCTCTTGTTCTTCCAAACACCGCACAGGCACGATGTCCTGCCACTTTGGCATTAATTATTCTCTAATAAATTGTTTTTAATTTCAGCTCCAAAGAGGAAAAAAAAAAAATTCCCACTTCCATGGGAGACAATGCAAAGGTACACGTGTAGCAATTATCCGTAGGGTTTTACACGAAGAATTAGCAACCTACTCGTGCATGTCCTGCATTCTCGTTAAAGGCAAACCGTTTGCCGCTGACAGGGGATTTTCCTGTGCAACCATTTAGGCTCATTGCAGCTGTTAAATTCCTTTCATACCGGCTTTTTTCCCTTTCCTAGCAAGTCTCAACAAACCCACTCATGTACAGCCTCTCCTGTGTAGCTGTGAGTTACGAGTGAGGGGAACACTTTCACGAGGCTCATCCTCAGCCCGTCAGATGCCTGGAGCCCGGGCAACCCTTGGCTGGTCACGGGTGCCTTCCTGTGCTTTTGCTCGTGTTTTGCCCCAGACGAGCCAAGCGGCGGCTCGCGCCCGTAAGCCCGGTGTCCCAAATCTCCCGGCTGCGGTCGCCTTCGTGGGGGTTTGCTGCTGCAACCCGCTCCCCAGTGCACGCAGCTCCGCTCTGCCTCCTCCGGCTCCTCCGTCCCGCCGTCCATCCCTCTCCCAGCCCCTCTCCACGAGCCCATTTAGCAGGTTTGGGGGAGCAGACGGGGCCCCACATGTCCCCAGGCTCATGGGAGGGAGGATGTGCCCTCTTCTTCTGCACCCCAGACCCTGGTTATTTACTGGTTATTTAGCAAAATAACCACCCCCCCCAATAAATAGTATTATCAGCAAGAGCATAATCAGGTATCAGAGAGGTCTTCACATGAGTAATTTATTATGAGCTGTTTTATTTCATTTTATTTCAGCCCATCTGGGGCACAATTGCCTTTGAAAAGGGCTGGAGGCTGCATTTCCCACTGCAGGAGCCACCTGGACCGGCAAGAGCTCAGCGTAAACCCTCCGTCCTCGCAATTTCGTGTCACAGAAACCTCTAAGTAAAGTAGGACACGCACTGCAACCAAGTGGGTGACCTGAGAAACGTTTGCCCAGCCCTGGGCTGTCCTTGCAGGAGAGCCAACGCCGGCGGGAGACGGCACCTGGACAAAAAGGTCCAGACCCAGGCACCGTGACAAACCTTTTCAACGGGGTACCTGTTTTCTGGGATTTTGTGCCTGGAGTCAGCTGGGAGTACAAAATTCAAATTTAACTTGTTGCTTAGTTAAGTGATGCATTTTGGGGGGATTAAAAAGTACGGGGAAATTTTGATTCACTTCCAAATCAGGATTTTTTCCTGGCTCACGGCTCCGCGACGAGCTAAGTGAAAAGCTTTAGCCTGTGTCTTGCCAAGGTCTGGATGCAGTTCTCCATCCTTTGAGCTCTATTAAATACCAAGCGATCTCAGCACTGTCAGATCATTTCAATATTTTCAGAAATGCACTGTATGGTTTTGATTCGAGTTAGGTTAAAACTACTGAAATCCAGGAACAGAGACAGAGCCTTGAGGTGGACAAACTCCTCCTGGCAGGTTTTGGAAATCCTTTGTAACAGCGTGGGGTTGAAAAATGGGAACTGTTTGGGAGAGCTAAAAGATAAACATTCCTGGAACCAGCTGTATTTCAACGTATTTTAATACGTCGTTAAGATGTATTACCCACAGGTTTAAAGGACACGGATAAAGATGTTCGGGGTGGAAACCGAAGCAGATTCGCTGCTGTTTCAAAACCAGATATGCTGACACACGTGCAATTACGGGCCAGATCTGCCCTGCTCGTTAGCCCAGCTGAGACCTGCCTGCGTGGCTCGTAGCCGCGCGCGCTGCCGCCGTTGAAGCACGCACGGAGGGGACACGTGGGAATCTGGCTTGTCAATGATGTGACACCAAGGTAACGCGACGTGGGGTGTTACTGTGGTTTTGCTGTGAGGGGGCTAAGGCTGAGAGCTCAGCTGCCTCCAGCAGCGTCCCAGGTCCCTGCAAACCAAGAGGGGTTTTGCTTTAGCCCCTGCCCTTTTCTGGCCGGTTTAATGCAGAGCCAAAACCCGTCGCATGAGTGAGAAACGGCGTATTTTGGCATTGCTCAGCGCTTTGGTGTTTGCGGGTGAATCTTTACCACTGGGCTGGCAAGAACACGTCGCTGCTCTCGGGAAAGACGGTTTTCTTTCTTTTGCTTAACTGCAGCGCCAATTTTTATCCTGTTCTCATGGTGCCCGTTAGCCCTCCTCCTCCTTGGAGATTTCTGGATTAAAGAATAAAGCACTGAACTGATTTCCTGAACGTGCATTAGAGAGGATTATTCCAGGAGATTCATTCGTGTGCGGTGGATTAATATTTTCCAGGGAAGGGCATCTTTGATCTCAGCCAATACTTCTCTCAGCATATCCCAAAATATTTTTTGCTTTCGCAGGCAAGGAGGAGCAACTGAGACAGTGGTTCACAGCACTGGCATTTGAGCTTCGGTATCGTTTGTAACACCAGCATTTCCCATATAAATACATGAAGGGTGTTTTAAGTGAATTCTGCTTTTTCTTTACTCTGCTAATAATAAAGAATAAAACCAGACACATATCAGACAGAGACAGAAAATACTACCAGCACCAGGGAAGTCAGATACAAATCCCTGGGCAGCATCACTTGCCACCACCAGCAGCCTCTGAGAGAGGGGCACAGCACTGAAACGGAATAGGAGCCCGATTAATTAATTTGGCCTCCATACCCCGCACAAATATAGCAGATCAAGGGCCTATTACGTTATAAGAGCAATCTGTGAAGCCCTTCTAGCAACGCGTGGCTCTGAATCATGCTTCAGAGTAACGGCTGGAGTAGAGCTCCCTCCTCCTGCAGGAGACACTGGGTATAATTGAGCAGAGCAAAGCCTCCTCCCGGGAGAGGTGGGGGCGAGTCAGCCCCGGACCCTAATTGAGACCTTGGAGACCAGCCTTTAGATGTCAACCAGCCGGACAAAAAATGATTGCTCCTCAGTCACGCTCGGGCAGATCAGCTGGGCTCCCCTCGCACTCGGCGTTAGCAGGGCTCGGTCTGGTAATGGCCGTAAGGAAAAAGAAGAAAGGAATAAAAAACCCAGATTTTAGCAGGGGGGCAAACAAAGGCGTTCAGAAGGACTGCCTGTCCATCCCTGGAAATTTTCTTCTAGGTATTGACCGTTTTGTCTGCTCGTACTCTCGCATGGTCTAAGGTCTGCAAGCAACAGTGCTGTAAGGCAGAGAAGGGTTGGAAAGCAAGCTGGGGACTAGCACCTGCAGGGAAAATCGTCCTGCCCTATCGTCAGCACATCCGGCAGCTGCTTCAGAGGAGGAAAGGGCCTTTGCTTTTACCCCACCCTCCAATCCGAGGAAGGCACAAGGCGCTGGGTGTTGCAGCCACGCTTTTTTGGGAGTCTGAAACACTTGGTTTCAAGAGCTGGTTTGATTTTTTGCTTCTAGTCCCAGTATAGGACCAGAGCAGGAAATCCCGACGTGTCCAAGAAAATCATCTACATGCCTGTAAGGATGGGGAAGGAAGCAGGGCTGTTGCCCGGCTCTGTACGGGGCAGGGAAACCCGGCAGCAGCTGAAGGCTCATGTTGAGGGAAGGATGGAGCTTCTCTCGCCCGAGATGTACACCGGCACTCGGAGCAGGAGACGGGAACGGGGGGTTTTAACTCCTGACCTGCTCTGAAGAAGCAAAGAGCTGGCCCGGAGGCTGGGATTGTGGCGTGGGTGGGAAGGTGGTCAGTGTGGGGAAGTCACAGTGGAGACGACATCTCACCCCTCCTCGTGATACATTTATCGCCCTGCTTTCGTCTGGCGCTCGGGAATGGGGTTTATCCGGCAGCGGTGACATCAGGTGACATCAGCCCTCTTAGACACTCCGGAGGGAGCACAGCCAGGATTTGAAGTGCAAGGGAAAAGCAATTGGTTGACGTTTCGCCCATCTCCTGAGCAGCATCGTCCCAGCGGCTGCATCCGCATCCCCGCAGCTCCGCCGAGGGACGGCCCTTTGCCCAGAACAGACAGAACTTCCTTGGCAAAAGCTGGATCCCTCCAACCAGGGCTGGTGAACCGCACGGTCTCACAACTCTTCCGTTTCATTACCGTTACCAAACGACAAACGTAGCAAATGGATTTGCACTTTCCAAGAGCCACCAGGAATTTGGAGCAATCACTTTTCCAGCTGATGCTCAGCACTGGGCAGAAAGGACATTACCCCGGGTGCCACGGCTCTATTTGCGACGCTGATATGCAGAAACATGACCTGACACAAAGAATAAACAGAAGCCGCATGATTTATTTATTAGTCCCATCACGTGCTGTGCCGTTAGCTAATGCCTCAGCAATGTATAACCAACAGGCAACGCGATGTGTATTGTCTTGCTTGGCTTCAGATAGAAACCTCAAGTTGAGACACGGGTTGAAACATCTCCTTGCGGTCCCTCTTGCTTTCCTCCTTTTTTCCACAGGAATCACAGGAACCTGCATGTCCCCTCCCTGTTCCCATCGCAGAAGTGTCCCACACCAGGTCACCGTCTTTTTTGCTTTCTGCAACAACTCACACGAGGCTTCTCTCTACCTCTGTGTGCCTAAACAATAGGGGCAGTTGGACAATATCGTCCTTTTCTCCCAATTTCTAGTTTTCTGTAAATCATGTTTTCTCTCCGAAAGATTCCTACCCCCTCCTCAAGGTCTGTCTGAAAAAAAGCAGCACTTAAAATAAAACGTTTGGGGTTCAGTATGGATATGCTCCACAGGAATTTCTCTCAGTTTTGTTTTCCAAGTGTTTCGAATGGAAAACTTTAACCCCGAGAGAGCGCATCGCAGCTTTGCATTTTTTAGGACTGATATACCTCATCACCAACTGCAAAATAGCTTCTTTCACACTGTTCCTTATACCAGCCCTTAGCAGCAACCTCTTTGGCGACGCAGCTCAGTAGATAAAACCTCACTTCCAAGTGAGTCCTTCCACTGTGGAAATTAAAGATGCTGCTCCTGAGCTCCCAGACATTTGCCGGGGGCCGGGAAGCCACCCCAGGGCTTGTCCCCGCGGCAGTTTTACCGTAGGAAGGGGAGAGAAAACAGGAGAGCGACGCAACGCTCGGCCCTCGGCGAGAAACGAGTGCGTGTGCTCGAGCTGCAGCCCCGGCTGGTTGTAAACCTTCCCCCCGTACAGCAGCACCGCTCGCTTGATAAATGATGCTCCAGCCTGAAGTGTCAAAAGGGAAGAAAAAAAAAAAAGCACTTTTTTTTTTCCTACTTTTTTCTAGTTATTTTTGACAAGCTGGAAGAGAACAGGGGGAGAGGGAAAGGCTGATGCATGTTTGATATACAGTTCTGATGGAGCTTTTACTTTATTATGTTTAATTGAAAAGTGTTAACGTCGTCCGACATGAATATTCAGCTGATGCCTTTTGGTGCTGTTCCAGGAGTTACGATCGCCTGTGATTCCGCCACGGCTTCTCAGCACGGAGCCCTGTCAAAGCCAGAGTGACAGTGGGGAAGCTATTAATTGAAATAGCTTCATTAATTAGTAATTAACAGCAGGGTAATGACTATGTCACACATCGTATTTCAATGAATGCCCTTCATGTGTTATGGGGCCTTTAATTAAAGAATATGCATTTTAATTAAAGGCAAGTTTGGCCCCTTGGCCTCTGGAATACAAAAGATGTTTCTAACTTTCAAGACGGGGAGGAGGAAAGGTCAGCGGCGGGAAAAACAGGCCA
>NW_010537075.1:0-2871 GCF_000687285.1 Phaethon lepturus | reverse complement strand
CGCAGCGGCTGCATTCGCTTCCGACCGAGGGAAAACGCAAGTTCGGGGTATTTCGGAGTAGCTCAAACACAGCTCCCATCCTTCACGGCGCTTCCTCGGAAAGAAGGTACCCGTCACTCCTGAGACGGGCAGAGGGTTGGAGAGGATCATTTCAGTGAGCCAAATGGGCGGAATTACAGCGGATTTGGTCTCTGCATATTCTGCTGGTTAGGAGTTACTCCCTGGGGCTGGAGTGGGTACAGGGTTGGGTCCTGTTGGCTCCAAGTACAGCTCTTTCTGGAGCGATCCCACACAGAAGGACAATTCAGAGGTTTGAAATATATGGACTCTACAGTGAGCATCAAGAGCAAGTTTAGGAAAACAGATTCAAGGTGCCCGAGAGCTAGTTACGGTCTTGAGCAAAAAACCCTCAAACCCCACAAAACAATAAACCCTCAACCCAACCAGAAACAACCACCAAAAGGGTTCCTTTACGCTTTGATCAAAAAGCATTTACGTTTTAAAAACAAAAAGCTTCAAACTGGCCCCTTTAAAAAAATAAACTCTACTCCCCTGACATCCCGATCTGAAAGACTGAAGAGAGGCTTCCCGAATGTGATGAGGATTAGATGAGGGAGACATTGCATTTCAAAGAGAAAATGGCACATCAAAGGCGGCTCCAGCCCGATATTGAAGTACCCACCCAGGAGGGCTCCTGCCTGGAGGATCGGACAAGGCAGCGGCGGTCGCTGCTGCTGGGAGCGCTCGGAGAGGCGGTGGGAAGGGCAAGAGGCAGCCCCACATCTTTCCGAAGGCAGCTGGGGTCCAGATCAGGCCAACGAGGGTTTTGGGAAGCACGTCTGCCTCTCCCAGCTAATGATGCCGGTTGGAAAGTCACCACTTTGCCCTGTGCTGCTGAAACGTCAACAGCGTAATCGCGTCTTTAACCAACCCCAAAAATTCATTTCATAACCAACTAAGAGCATCTTCTGCCTCCCCACCTGGCCATTTCCAGAAGGTTTTGGGTGAGGAATCCTTTACCGTGCCGTTACATTGCCACCGTCGCGGGGCCGGCCAGCTCTGCCGGGAGCACGGGCTGATCCCGTGGTCCCTCACGTGGTGAGGATGCTGCTGCCCTCGAACAGAGCAGACGTTGTCTCAATTTATGAGCTACAGAGGAAACTGTGCTAAAACTTAGTCATAAAAGCCAATATTTTCACCAGGTGAAGGTAATATATACTGCTATTTATGCTATAACACGACCTCCTATTGCACGAGAGTGCTGAACTCCTCCGGTAAGTCTTTAGCCTCATCAGAGAGGGTGCAGAGAGATCTGTGAGCCCCGGAGACCCGGCAGCACCACCTGAGCCCACCCGGGGTCTTGGCAAGGGGCAAACCCTTCCAGACCCCCCAGTACCCCCCCGGACCTGATAGCTGGAAACTGGGACACACACGCACACACCAAACCCAGACTCGGTGGCTGCGGTGCGAGAGGAGATGCCCAGGAAATAAGGTTTGGAGCGAAGTGGACTGGGATGGTGAGATACCATCCGCCAAATCCCTTTGGAATTTGGAATCCCTTGAATGGAGAAAACAAGCGGATATCGAAATTCAGAGTTAAACTTTGGAGGAGAAGTTGGAGGAGGAAAAACGTATGAATCATTCAGGGTATCCAAGTATGGTAATTAATGTTAATAACATTAAATAATTTAAACAGACAAGCAATATTTTATATTATATTTCTTTGGCATTTTTACTGGTGTTACACCGGCTTTGTCCTTGTGTCCTGGATCAGTAAGATCCCATTCATCGCAAGTAAAACCAAAGGTGACTTTGGGGTGAGAGGTTGTTTTAAAGATAATTTTTTTTTTTTTTCCTATTTCCCAAAGTAAAACTCCGGGTATGAAATTCCTACTCAGGTGGGAACATAAATTGTACAGACATAAATGATTTATTTACTTTGCAAGAGCAGGTATTTTGTGCAGTTGTGGGAAGACGGACCGTGTTTCTGTTCACCACTAAGGCTTGTGCGTGTACATTTTGCTGCTACGCTCACTCAGACTTAAAATATGCTAATAACAGCATATTTTAAGCATATTTTCACCTTTAGGCCCTACATCCATTCAAGAGCCCATGGGTTTGGTGCTAAAGTTGCGACCAAGCTGGAGGGAAAAGTGCCATCACAACGTGTGTCAAAAAAAGCCCTTAGTTTTACCAGGATTTGCTTATATGATTGTTAAAATGCTGGTGGTGTGCTCAGCTGTGTATAAAACACGGAGATCAGGTTTGCCTCCTGGAAAAGGCTGCTTGAAAAATCATATATGGATTTTTAAAAGGAAAATGGCTCCCTAGGTAAATAAATTTTGGTGGCACACAGAAGAGCAAAAGACGCTATGGCTTTTGTAAAAATAAGGATCAAACCCTCTTGTTTTCCAGTTATCTGATCCGTAATGCTGGCCGGATTCACCTTAGCAGAAAAACCCCTAAATGAGTCTTCATTTCCTTCAACAATTCTAACAATAAATCCTGATTTAGGGTCAGTCTTGATAGACTAAACCTAAATATGCTGAGCGTGAAACGCCCGGATTATCCCAACCTTATCCCCTCTCTTGCTGTAGGGCAGAGAGATGAGGCGTTTCTAGACACAGCTCTTGCAGCTCTGCACTTGGAAAATTCATCAAAATACGGTCGAATCCCCGTTCAGACGTGACGCAGAGCGGGGGAAAGGAGCCTGCCTGGTCTCGGTGGGACATCTCGGCCACACTTTTCCTTCTGAGTTGCAGACGCAGCAAGAAAGCGCAGCCCGGCGGTGAGGCACCCTGCGCAGAGCGGCGGCGGCCCCGGTCCACGGCAACGGCGACTCGAGCTCCATGGGGCTTGCGAGGTTTCGCC